>NC_084634.1:8716387-8950388 GCF_033978795.1 Nerophis ophidion | reverse complement strand
TGGATCTAACATAATATTGTGAAAGTCCAGTCAATAGTGGATCTAACATAATAGTGAGAGTCCAGTCCATAGTGGATCTAATATAATATTGTGAAAGTCCATTCCATAGTGGATCTAACATAATAGTGAGAGTCCAGTCCATAGTGGATCTAACATAATAGTGAGAGTCCAGTCCGTAGTGGATCTATCATATTAGTTTGATAGTCCAGTTCGTAGTGGCTCTAACATAATAGTGAGAGAGTCCAGTCCATATTGGATCTAACATAATAGTGAGAGTCCAGTCCATAGTGGATCTAACATAATAGTGAGAGAGTCCAGTCCATATTGGATCTAACATAATAGTGAGAGTCCAGTCCATAGTGGATCTAACATAATAGTGAGAGTTCAGTCCATAGTGGATCTAACATAATAGTGAGAGTCCAGTCCATAGTGGGGCCAGCAGGAGACCATCCCAAGCGGAGACAGGTCAGCAGCACAGAAATGTCCCCAACCGATGCACAGGCGAGCGGTCCACCCCGGGTCCCCACTCTGGACAGCCAGCACTTCATCCCTGGCCACCAGACCTGTGTCCCCCCTCCAATAAGGGAGAGGGGGGCAGTGTCCAAACTACCAGAGTGACAGTACAAGACAGGGTGGGAGATATGCTGCCACTCATTCAATCAAGCACTAACGAGGCGGAAGCATGATAACAAGGGTGGGATGAAATTAGTTCGGAGAGGAAATTCGCTGTAAATAAAGAATGATAAAGCCGGGCTGCCGACCTCATTTCTCTCACACACACACACACACACACACACACACACACACACACACACACAGGCCAGGAAGCGGCCATTTTTAATAACTCGCTCAGCCATGCGAGGCCGCTTGACGAGGGATGCAACATGTTCTCCAGATGGGCGGGTCTTTCCGGGTCACTTAGCGCTGCGTGGCGGCGGTCCCGTCCCCTCACGCGCGCACATGTATGAGAGCAGTGACTGGTGGGGTGGGGGCGGGGGGGGGGGGGGGGGGGGGGGGGGGGGGGATTAACCACCGAGTGCACGCTGGAGCGTTATCAGCCAACACACGTCAGCCAGCGACAATCTCACCCCGGACTCGGATGGCTAACCTGCGTCAGTGAAACTCCATCCATCCATCCATCCATCCATTTTCTACCCCTTATTCCCTTTCGGGGTCACGGGGGGCGCTGGCAACTCACTGACTAAATTAGCATCATGACTTAAAGGCCTACTGAAACCCACGCAGTCTGATAGTTTATATATCAATGATGAAATATCAACATTGCAACACATGCCAATACGGCCTTTTTTCCGCTTATTCGAGGTCGGGTCGCGGGGGGCAGCAGCCTAAGCAGGGAAGCCCAGACTTCCCTCTCGCCAGCCACTTCGTCCAGCTCTTCCCGGGGGATCCCGAGGCGTTCCCAGGCCAGCCGGGAGACATAGTCTTCCCAACGTGTCCTGGGTCTTCCCCGTGGCCATATAATCGCACTAGAACACTACTAACACAATAAACAGATAAGGGATTGTCCTGAATTATCCTAGTAAATTGTCCTGAATTATCCTAGTCCAGACATGGGCAAACTACGGCCCGCGGCCACATACGGCCCGTTAGGCTTTTTAATCCGGCCCGCCGAATTTGTCCAAATTATAGTAAAAAAATCCTTTTTTTCCCTCCTTTCCCTGCAATGCCCACGTTTCCCCAATAGATGGCGCACTCAAAACACATTGACTGTTGTTGGAGTGGCGCGTATTTCTCTTTATTTCACTTTAATTTTCACGTCACCATTAAGCCCTTCTGTAAAAATGAGCGGACCAAAGAGAAGGAAAGTGGACAGCGAATGCCGAGTGTTTAATAAGGAGTGGACAACAAAATACTTCTTCACTGAAGTCCGATCAACGGCTGTATGTCTGATATGCCAAGAAGCTGTTGCGGTTTTTTTAAAGAGTACAATATCAGCCCTCACTTTGCCACGAAGCATGCAAACTACGCTAGCAAGCAGTCAACACAAGAACGGGCGGCTACTGCTCAGAGGTTGGCAGCTAATTTACAGAGTCAACAGAACTTTTGTCACCGACAAACTGCAATTCAAGAGTCAAGTACCAAGGCAAGTTATTTGCTGGCATTCAAATTAGCAAAGGCTAGCAAGCCTTTTTCCGAAGGCGAGTTTTTGAAAGAGTGCATGGTAGAGACAGCAGGTCTCTTGTGTCCGGAGAGCAAAGCCAAGTTTGAAAAAATCAGTTTAGCACGCAGGACCGTGACTCGCCGCGTGGAACTGATTGACGAAGATATAGTCAGCGAGTTAAACAAAAAGGCGGAGTCCCTTTAAGTTGAAGTGAAGTGTGAATTATATTTATATTGCGCTTTTTCTCTAGTGACTCAAAGCGCTTTTACATAGTGAAACCCAATATCTAAGTTACATTTGAACCAGTGTGGGTGGCACCGGGAGCAGGTGGGTAAAGTGTCTTGCCCAAGGACACAACGGCAGGGACTAGGATGGCGGAAGCGGGGAATCGAACCTGCAACCCTCAAGTTGCTGGCACGGCTATTCACTAGCACTGGATGAAAGTAACGACATAAAAGACACTGCTCAGCTCCTAATTTTTATTCGAGGGGACTAACGACAGTTTTGAGATGACGGAGGAGCTTTTGAGCATGGGATCACTGAAAGGGAAAACGGCGAGGAGAGGACTTATATGAACAGGTGTCTGCTGTCATCGAGAGAATGAAGCTACCTTGGAGTAAACTTGCCAATGTCACCAAATTTAATTGGAAAAAACATCGGGCTGCTAACTCCAGACTTTGATGCACTGGCAAAAAAGGGAGACCAACAACACTGTTCCCACTGAAATGGTGAGTTTTTCTGCTGTGTTATGAAAAAATGCATATGGAAAGTTTAAAAGTGCGTCTTTTAATTAAGAGCAATGCGCATTTACGCACAGCAGCGGTACAGTAGCTTAATTAACACGCCGCACAACGCTCTTAATTTAAATTTACATTTTCAGCCGCAGGTAGGATATTTAATACAGCCTATGTCTGTGTGCTTGGCAACGATACACGTGTAGTGTTTGCGCGTGAAGGCGAGGGGCGTCCGTGGCGAGTTTGTAGAGCGCGCGGTCAGGACAATCCATCCATGATTTTGCGGGGTTTAACACAAGTAGATATTATTGAGCTTGAGTATTTCGTTGTGTAATAATATGTTCGGGCTCCAGTACTCTGGAATGCCCTCCCGGTAACAGTTCGAGATGCCACCTCGGTAGAAGCATTTAAGTCTCACCTTAAAACTCATTTGTATACTCTAGCCTTTAAATAGACTCCCTTTTTAGACCAGTTGATCTGCCGTTTCTTTTCTTTTTCTTCTATGTCCCACTCTCCCTTGTGGAGGGGGTCCGGTCCGATCCAGTGGCCATGTACTGCTTGCCTGTGTATCGGCTGGGGACATCTCTGTGCTGCTGATCCGCCTCCGCTTGGGATGGTTTCCTGCTGGCTCCGCTGTGAACGGGACTCTCGCTGCTGTGTTGGATCCGCTTTGGACTGGACTCTCGCGACTGTGTTGGATCCATTGTGGATTGAACTTTCACAGTATCATGTTAGACCCGCTCGACATCCATTGCTTTCCTCCTCTCCAAGGTTCTCATAGTCATCATTGTCACCGACGTCCCACTGGGTCATTATTGTCACCGATGTCCCACTGGGTGTGAGTTTTCCTTGCCCTTATGTGGGCCTACCGAGGATGTCGTGGTGGTTTGTGCAGCCCTTTGAGACACTAGTGATTTAGGGCTATATAAGTAAACATTGATTGATTGATTGAATGTTGAAAGTGATTCCATTTTTCAATAAATGTTGATTTCTTTAACTTTGCACCTTCGATTGAAACTTATTAAAAACAGACGCAATCTTAATAAATCACAGTGCGTATGTTATTTTAATCTATTTACATTTCCTCCTCACAGTATCTGCGAAATAGTATGTAAATGCCATATCTTGCATATTCTTTGAGACAAATTTATTAACTGATAAGGGCTATTTTTCACATTTGAAAGACAGTTAATAAATTGGGTTGTAGTGTTCTTACTGTGCCATGAGGTTTGCACACACTACATTTAATGCTTTAGTATATCCGGCCCAAACACTCCCTCCAAATGCCCCTCTGTCAAATTTTAAAACCCATTGTGGCCCGCGAGTCAAAAAGTTTGCCCACCCCTGTCCTAGTAAATGTGTCTAATAACATCTGAATCACTCCCACTGCCCTCGTCTTTTTTTTTCTTTTTTCTAGTCCTTCACTCTCACTTTCCTCATCCACGAATCTTTCATCCTCGCTCAAATTAATGGGGAAATCGTGGCTTTTTCTGTCCGAATCGCTCTCGCTGATGGTGGCCATGATTGTAAACAGTGTTCAGATGTGAGGAGCTCCACAACCCGTGACGTCACGCGCACATCGTCTGCTACTTCCGGTACAGCCAAAACGTTTTTATTAGCGACCAAAAGTTATAAACTTTATCGTGGATGTTCTCTACTAAATCCTTCCAGCAAAAATATGGCAATATGGCGAAATGATCAAGTATGACACATAGAATGGACCTGTTATCCCCGTTTGAATAAGAACATCTCATTTCAGTAGGCCTTTAAAAATATGACTTCCATAAGGCAGAAAAGCCTGGTAGTAAACAACCAGAAAGTGCGTCAAACACGTCCCGTAAAGGCGCAAACATTTTTAGATACCGTTGGAAACAAACAATATTGTAAAAATGTTCAAACAAAACAAGTCGCCTCTATATTGAACAGTGCTGGGACTAACGCGTTACAAAGCTACGTTGTTATTTTCGGCAGTAACTAGTAGGCTAACCCGCTATTTTTTTACATTCACATGATGTGTTACTGCGTTATTTGACGTTATTTTTTAAATAGTATCGGCCAGAAACTGAAAAGATCTGAGTGTGATTTATTGCTGCGGTGTCGTCCTTCTGATTCTTCCATCCAAACACCGAGAATGACAAACACATTTCGGGAGACCATCCACACCGTAACACAACAGAAGAAATACCCAGAATCCCTTGCAGCAGTAACTCTTCCGGGGCGCTACAAAAGTTAGTTCTTCTTTTTAAAATATTTAATGGTTACTGGGTGAAAACGGTGGTGTTTTGAGGGACCAAACACCCATTAAATGAATATCATTATTTCAATGACCACCGTTATTTTGAGATTTGAGAGTTCCGAGTTACGAGCTTGGTCAGGAACCGGTGAAGCTTGTATGCTGCTCAGTGGCTGAGTGGTTACAGCAGGGGTGTCAAACTCAAACACAGAGTGGGCCAAAATTTAAAACCGAACAAAGCCGCGGGCCAACGTTGAAGAAATTAACCTTTTAATAGGGACCCAAACAAGTTTTGCATTGAACATTGAACAAGCAAGGCTTGTATAATTTATAGTGACATGCGAAAAAAGAGCTTCTATAATGATAATAATATTAAAAAAATATCAATACAAACGTAATGCCTCTTTTCTATTCGCAGCCTTCTGAGGTAAATATCAAAATATATTGTAGCGTCTCGAAAGAGTTAGTGCTGCAAGGGCTTCTGTGTATTTGTTTTGTGTTTGTGTTATGTTACAGTGCAGATGTTCTCCCGAAATGGGTTTGTCATTCTTGTTTGGTGTGAGTTCACAGTGTGGCGCATATTTGTAACAGTTGTAAAGTTGTTTATACGGCCACCCTCAGTCTGACATGTATGGCTGTTGACCAAGTATGCCTTGCATTCACTTATGTGTGTGTAACAGCCGCATATATTATGCACGCTGTTTGTATGGAGGAAATACGGACGTGACTACAGGTTGTAGAGAATGCTAAAGGCCCTCAATATTGTTGTCTGGGTAAAAATCGGGAGAATGCTTGCCCCGGGAGATTTTCGGGAAGGGCACTGAACTTCGGGAGGATTGGCAAGTGTGAGAAATTGTGGTGTTACAGTAGCACCACAGCTGTAATGTTAATTTGATATTGCCTCAAGGGCCAAATTAAATTATACGGCGGGCCAAATTTGGCCCGCGGGCAAGAGTTTGACACCCACGGGTTAGAGTGTCCGCCCTAAGATCGATAGGTCGTGAGTTCAAACTAGAGATGTCCAAAAATATCGGACTGCTGATAAAATCGGCCGTTAAACGCTTTAAAATGTAATATCGGAAATTATCGGTTTCAAAAAGTACAATTTATGACTTTTGAAACGCCTCTGTGTACACGGACGTAGGGAGAAGTACAGAGGGCCAAAAAACCTTAAAGGGACTGCCTTTGCGTGCCGGCCTGGTAACATAACATCTACGGCTTTTCACGCACACAAGTGAATGCAATACATACTTGGTCGACAGCCACACAGGTCACACTGAGGGTGGCCGTATAAACAACTTTAACATTGTTACAAATATGCGCCACACTGTGAACCCACACCAAACAAGAATGACAAACACATTTCGGGAGAACATCTGCACCGTAACACAACATAAACACAACAGGACAAATACCCAGTAACCCTTGCAGCAATAACTCTTCCGGGACGCTACAATATACACTGATTTATTTTGGAAAACCTTGTTACATTGTTTAATGCATCCAGCGGGGAATCACAACAAAATGACGACTGTATATATCGGTGTCTGTAATTAAGAGTTGGACAATATCGGATATCGGCAAGAAAACCTTTATCGGACATCTCTATTTTCAATTCATTAGTACCGCGGTACTTTATAAGTACAACCCAAGTCTGCACCGTACTGAAGCAGGAGTTTAACATTCAGCCAAGAAAGTTAGTTTTTCTTTTAAAAAAATGTAATGGTTACTCGTTGAAAACGGTGGTGTTTTGAGGGACCAAAACACCCATTGAATTAATTTCATTATTTCAATGACCACCATTGTTTTGAGATTTGAGAGTTCCGAATCACAAGCTTGGTCAAGAACCAATGAAGTATGCTGCTCAGTGGCTGAGTGGTTTGAGTGTCCGCCCTAAGATCGGTAGGTTGTGAGTTCAAACCAGAGATGTCCAATAATATCTGACTGCCGATAAACGCTTTAAAATGTAATATCGGAAATTATATGTTTCGAAATTATCGTTAATCGGTTTCAAAAAGTACAATTTATGACTTTTGAAATGCCGTTGTGTACACGGACATAGGGAGACATACAGAGTGCCAATAAACCTTAAAAGGGACTGCCTTTGCGTGCCACATAATATATACGGCTTTTCACACACACAAGTGAATGCAAGGCATACTTGGTTGACAGCCACACAGGTCACACTGAGGGTGGCCGTACAAACAACTTTAACATTGTTACAAATATGCGCCACACTGTGAACCCACACCAAACAAGAATGACAAACACATTTCAATGTTTACTTATATAGCCCTAAATCACTAGTGTCTCAAAGGGCTGCACAAACCACCACGACATCCTCGGTAGGCCCACATAAGGGCAAGGAAAACTCACACCCAGTGGGACATCGGTGACAATAATGACCCAGTGGGACGTCGGTGACAATGATGACTATGAGAACCTTGGAGAGGAGGAAAGCAATGGATGTCGAGCGGGTCCAACATGATACTGTGAAAGTTCAATCCACAATGGATCCAACACAGTCGCGAGAGTCCAGTCCAAAGCGGATCCAACACAGCAGCGAGAGTCCCGTTCACAGCGGAGCCAGCAGGAAACCATCCCAAGCGGAGGCGGATCAGCATCGCAGAGATGTCCCCAGCCGATACACAGGCAAGCAGTACATGGCCACCGGATCGGACCGGACCCCCTCCACAAGGGAGAGTGGGACATAGAAGAAAAAGAAAAGAAACGGCAGATCAACTGGTCTAAAAAGGGAGTCTATTTAAAGGCTAGGGTATACAAATGAGTTTTAAGGTGAGACTTAAATGCTTCTACTGAAGTGGCATCTCGAACTGTTACCGGGAGGGCATTCCAGAGTACTGGAGCCCGAACGGAAAACGCTCTATAGCCCGCAGACTTTTTTTGGGTTTTGGGAATCACTAACAAGCCGGAGTCCTTTGAACGCAGATTTCTTGCCGGGACATATGGTGCAATACAATCGGCAAGATAGGATGGAGCTAGACCGTGTAGTATTTTATACGTAAGTAGTAAAACCTTAAAGTCACATCTTAAGTGCACAGGAAGCCAGTGCAGGTGAGCCAGTACAGGCGTAATGTGATCAAACTTTCTTGTTCTTGTCATAAACATAAACATAAACACAACAGAACAAATACCCAGTAACCCTTGCAGCACTAACTCTTCCGGGACGCTACAATATACACTGATTTATTTTGGAAAACCTTGTTACATTGTTTAATGCATCCAGCGGGGAATCACAACAAAATGACGACTGTATAAATCGGTATCTGTCATTTTTCTTTAAAAAAAATGTAATGGTTACTCGTTGAAAACGGTGGTGTTTTGAGGGACCAAAACACCCATTAAATTAATTTCATTATTTCAATGACCACCATTGTTTTGAGATTTGAGCGGTCTGAAATTTTTATTGATTGAAACTTTTATTAGTAGACTGCACAGTACAATTGACCACTAAATGGTAACACCCGAATACGTTTTTCAACTTGTTTAAGTCCACGTTAATCAATTCATTGTAAGTTACACGCTCTGTCAGGAACCAATGAAGCTTGTATGTCGAGGCACGACTATAATATAAAAATATTGTCCACCGTCCGAAAAACGCGTGACGGACACTCCGCAACTGTTTTATGCTTGAAAAATCATAATCAATTTAGATCGATTTCAGTCCGGATACAAAGCTTTGCACAGTACTGAATCTGCACTTTTAAAGGTTTTTAATGACTTGCTTTTAATGTCTAATTCTGGCAGCTCTGCCATTTTAGTGCTTTTAGGTCTTACAGCTGCCTTTGACACAGTCGACCACACAATTCTTTTAGACCGCCTGTCAGGGGGACTGCGTTAGCGTGGTTCAGATCTTACCTGTCTGAGAGGTCCTTCTCTGTCAGGCTGGGGGACGCCACCTCCTCTTCTGCCCCGCTTTACTGTGGTGTCCCCCAGGGATCTATTTTAGGCCCCATCCTGTTTGCTCTTTATCTCCTCCCTCTTGGAGATATTTTTAAGAAACATGGAGTGTTTTATCACTTTTATGCAGATGACTGCCAAATTTATATGCCGATTTCAAAAAGCCACGGCCCCCTTACCCCCCTTCTTAATTGTCTATGTGACGTCAAGGCTTGGTTAGCCCAGAATTTTTTAATAATGAATGAGGGAAAACGGAAGTTTTAGTTTTTGGTCCGGCCCTCACTGACTTGAGACCATTGCAAAATGATGTGCGTCCCAAAGTCACCAGCCTTGGCGTCACTATAGACAGCCATTTTAAACTAGACAAACAAGTCAATGGCGTTTTAAAATCGTGTTTTTATCACCTTCGTCTTTTAGTAAAGGTTAAACCGTTTTTATCTTTGAACCTTTTTGAACAAGTCGTGCATGCTTTTATTTCAAGTGGCCTGGACTACTGCAATGCACTTTATGCTGGCATTAGCCAAAAAGCTCTCTCCCGGTTGCAGTTAGTCCAGAACGCGGCAGCACGACTTTTAACAGGGGCCAGGAAACGCCAGCATATAACCCCAATTCTTCAGAGTTTGCACTGGCTCCCTGTTCATTTTAGAATTGATTTTAAAACATTGCTGTTTGTTTTTAAATCTTTACATGGACTGGCACCTCAATATATCTCGGACCTTATCCAAGGTCCGAGAGCCAGCTCCAGCTCGTGGTGCCCAAGACCAGACTTAAGACCAGGGGAGACAGGGCCTTCTCTGTGGTTGGCCCTAAGCTCTGGAACACTCTGCCCCTCCATGTTCAAACTGCTTCCACAGTGGAGTGTTTTAAGTCTTGTCTTAAATAAATGATAAATGGGTTGTACTTGTATAGCGCTTTTCTACCTTCAAGGTACTCAAAGCGCTTTGACACTACTTCCACATTTACCCATTCACACACACATTCACACACACTGATGGAGGGAGCTGCCATGCAAGGCGCTAACCAGCACCCATCAGGAGCAAGGGTGAAGTGTCTTGCTCAGGACACAACGGACATGACGAAGTTGGTGCTAGGTGGGATTTGAACCAGGGACCCTCGGGTTGCGCACGGCCACTCTCCCACTGTGCCACGCCGTCCCTTAAGACCCACTTTTATTCTTTGGCTTTTAACACTACGTGAGTTGTGTGGTCCTCTGTTGTCCTCTATTTTTTATACACTTTTATTTTTATTTTCCTGTTTTAATTGATTTTACCCTTTAAAATAGTTTTTAATCATATTGTTTTTATTGGTTTTATATTTATTTATTTTTTGTTTTTATTCAGTCATTGGTGGAGCATAATATATATATATATATACTTTTTTTTATTTTATTTTATTTATTTATCTATTTATTTTACAATTGTTTTTAACATGGCTGTGCAGCACTTTGGAAACGTTATTGTTGTTTAAATGTGCTATATAAATAAAGAGGATCGGATTGGATTGAAAAATGCTTGCACAGCGGTATAGCTCGGTCGGTAGAGTGGCCGTGCCGGCAACTTGAGGGTTGCAGGTTCGATTCCCGCTTTCGCCATCCTAGTCACTGCCGTTGTGTCCTTAAGCAAGACACTTTACCCACCTGCTCCCAGTGTCACCCACACTGGTTTAATTGTGACATAGATATTGGGTTTCACTATGTGAAGCGCTTTGAGTCACTGGAGAAAAGTGCTATATAAATATAATTCACTTCACTTGTCGATTGTAAACTTGGATCTATATTGCACTTGGTTTGTAAACATCCACGTCTCAGAGTAAACGAGGAAGTGAGAAAAAGTATGCTAACCGTTTGTATACTGGTAATTGGTCAATGGGTTGTTCTTGTAAAGCGCTTTTTCTACCTTTTTAAGGAACTCAAAGCGCTTTGAGACTATTTCCACATTCACCCATTCACACACTGATGTGTGAATGTGAACTAACCGGGACCCATCAGGAGCGAGGGTGAAATCGTCACGGTCCGCTACGCGGATCGTTTATTGTTTTGTCGTTTATAGGTTCTAATCATGTTTAGTTCTAGACTCGGCCGATCCTTGTTCAATCAATCAATCAATCAATGTTTATTTATATAGCCCCAAATCACAAATGTCTCAAAGGACTGCACAAATCATTACGACTACAACATCCTCGGAAGAACCCACAAAAGGGCAAGGAAAACTCACACCCAGTGGGCAGGGAGAATTCACATCCAGTGGGACGCCAGTGACAATGCTGACTATGAGAAACCTTGGAGAGGACCTCAGATGTGGGCAACCCCCCCCCTCTAGGGGACCGAAAGCAATGGATGTCGAGCGGGTCCAACATGATGCTGTGAAAGTTCAATCCATAGTGGCTCCAAGACAGCAGTGAGAGTCCCGTCCACAGGAAACCATCTCAAGCGGATCAGCAGCATAGAGATGTCCCCAACCGATACAGGCGAGCGGTCCATCCTGGGTCCCGACGAGCGGTCCATCCTGGGTCTCGACTCTGGACAGCCAGTACTTCATCCATGGTCATCGGACCGGACCCCCTCCACAAGGGAGGGGGGGACATAGGAGAAAGAAAAGAAGCGGCAGATCAACTGGTCTAAAAAGGAGGTCTATTTAAAGGCTAGAGTATACAGATGAGTTTTAAGGTGAGACTTAAATGCTTCTTTTGCACTTCCTGTTTTGTCTCGTTTCCATGGTTTCGTCATTTGTTCACCTGCTCTGGCCTCAGGCGCACCTGTGTTCTGATTATTGTTTGAGTATATAAGCCCGCGTTATTCCTTAGTTCGTCCTTTTCGCGACACCTCACGTTTTTGTATCCTGTGTCCTAGATTATTTTGTGCTAAGTTCCGCCTTAGCTTCACGTGCGTGCGGCACGCCGGTTAGTGTTTTCTGTTTCCTGCTAAGTTTTAGCATTAGCTTTCCGTCATTTTGTGTCAGTGTTCTTTTGTTTCATTATATTAAAAATCAAGTTCTTACCTGCACTCCTGGGGCGGTTTAGCTCGGTTGGTAGAGCGGCCGTGCCAGCAACTTGAGGGTTGCAGGTTCGATTCCCGCATCCGCCATCCTAGTCACTGCCGTTGTGTCCTTGGGCAAGACACTTTACACACCTGCTCCCAGTGCCACCCACACTGGTTTGAATGTAACTTAGATATTGGGTTTCACTATGTAAAGCGCTTTGAGTCACTAGAGAAAAAGTGCTATATAAATATAATTCACTTCACACTTCACTCCTGCCTGACGGGTCGTGCGCATCCGCGAAGTGGCAACTCCGCGAAACAAGTGCGCCGCGTACGCGTGACAGAAACGTCTTGCTCAAGGACACAACGGACGTGGGGATTGAACCAGGAACCCCAAGGTTGCTGACAAAGCCACTCTACCAACCGCGCCATGCCGTCCCGATAAAAATAAACGGCCTATTCCACTGAACCGGTTTTAAATCTGGCTGGTAAATCTGTCGACCCCTACTAACCAGGTTGTGGGCGGAATGGCGTAGTGGGTAGAGCGGCCGTGCCAGAAACCTGGGGGTTGCAGGTTCGCTTCCCACTTATTGACATCCAAATCGCTGCCGTTGTGTCCTTGGGCAGGACACTTCACCCTTTGCCCCCGGTGCCGCTCACACTGGTGAATGAATGATAGGTGGTGGTCGGAGGGGCCGTAGGCGCAAACTGGCAGCCACGCTTCCGTCAGTCTACCCCAGGGCAGCTGTGGCTACAAATTTAGCTTACCACCACCAGGTGTGAATGAAGGATGGGTTCCCACTTCTCTGTGAGCGCTTTGAGTCTCTAACAATAGAAAAGCGCGATATAAATCTAAAGCGACCGGAATGAGAATCAGCACCTCCAAGTCCGAGTCCATGGTTCTCGCCCGGAAAAGGGTGGAATGCCATCTCCGGGTTGGGGAGGAGACCCTGCCCCAAGTGGAGGAGTTCAAGTACCTAGGAGTCTTGTTCACGAGTGAAGGAAGAGTGGATCGTGAGATCGACAGGCGGATCGGTGCGGCGTCTTCAGTAATGCGGACGTTGTACCGATCCGTTGTGGTGAAGAAGGAGCTGAGCCGGAAGGCAAAGCTCTCAATTTACCGGTCGATCTACGTTCCCATCCTCACCTATGGTCATGAGCAGGGGGTCATGACCGAAAGGATAAGATCACGGGTACAAGCGGCCGAAATGAGTTTCCTCTCCCTTAGAGATAGGGTGAGAAGCTCTGGCATCCGGGAGGAACTCAAAGTAAAGCCGCTGCTCCTTCACATCGAGAGGAGCCAGATGAGGTGGTTTGGGCATCTGGTCAGGATGCCACCCGAACGCCTCCCTAGGGAGGTGTTTAGGGCACGTCCAACCGGTAGGAGGCCACGGGGAAGAACCAGGACACGTTGGGAAGACTACGTCTCCCGGCTGGCCTGGGAACGCCTCGGGATCCCCCGGGAAGAGCTAGACGAAGTGGCTGGGGAGAGGGAAGTCTGGGTTTCCCTGCTTAGGCTGTTGCCCCCGCGACCCGACCTCGGATAAGCGGAAGATGATGGATGGATGGATGGATGGATATAAATCTAATCCATTATTATTATTATTATTACTTTACAGTGAAATGTCTTGACAGAGTGTTGGAACGGTTTGAGGTTTGAAGGAGTGGCAGGATCAAGACCATCAACTCGGGTGCCAGAGCCTCATCTCACGCCACACGTTCTCCATGGGTTCCCCTTCGCGGCTCAGCAACGACGGTCACCATGGCGAGCGCGGCTAACGAGCCTCTGCTAAGTGCTGCCGAGATTTCAAAACATCTGGTCGCCAGCTACCACAGAAACAAAAACGGAGCCGCTTCAGTAACAAAAGTGTCCGGACGGGTTTTCCTAGACGTTTGTTGTTGACCAAAAAGGCTCTGGAAGACCAACATGACTCAAGGAAGTTCCATGAGTGGGTCCTTCAAGTGTTTGCTTGATATTACGACAGCCCGCTAGGAGTCACTTGTGGAGTTCAGAGTTCAAACAGCCCTCAGCGGTGGGAGACTCTCAGGCAGACCCGCATCTCCACGACGACCATTTACAGCAGCGGGGAGTGGCTCCTGACCGGCCCGGGCCACTCGGAGGGGTGGCGTATAAATCACACTCCCCTACCCCCACCTTCAGGACAACAATGGCGCATATGTGGCGCTCTCACAGACGCCTCGCCACCGGCGCCGCAAGACGTCTCGCTCGGCTTCATTTCTCTGATCCGCAGGGGTTGTGCGAACATCGGGACCAATGATTCATCACGTTTGTACCATATATCATCTTCAATGACAGCTAACGCTATTTAGCAACCTCGACTACCAATAAGTCGTGATGTTCTAAAATCAAAGTCCTCAAAGAGTGGATGCAAAGAAGAAGAAAGACAAGATCCGATGCAAACGTTTTACACTGAGGGCTGCACACAGAAAATATTTTCATATTTTTACTAAAGATGTCCGTCCGCAGCTTTTTAGCCGATATCCGATATTCTGATATTGTCCAACTCTTAATTACCGATACCGAAATACACAGTCGTGGAATGAACACATTATTATGCCTAATTTTGTTGCATTAAAGGGGAACATTATCACCAGACCTATGTAAGCCTCAATATATACCTTGATGGTGCAGAAAAAAGACCATATATTTTTCTAACCGATTTCCGAACTCTAAATGGGTGAATTTTTGGCGAACACATTGTAAACATTGGGTCTCAGCTCTGTTATTTTCCGTTTTTTCGACTATTTTTTGGAACCTTGTAGACATCATGCCTCGTCGGTGTGTTGTCGGAGGTTGTAACAACACTAACAGGGAGGGGATTCAAGTTGCACCACTGGCCCGAAGATACCAAAGTGTCTGCCACCAGACCCCCATTGAATGTACCAAAGTGTCTCCACATTTGACCGGCGATGACAGACATGGCACAGAGATGTATGGATAACCTGCAGATGCATTTGCAACGATAATGTCAACGAAATCACAAAGGTGAGTTTTGTTGATGTTGACTTATGTGCTAATCAGACATATTTGGTCGCGGCGTGACTGCCAGCTAATCGATGCTAACATGATACGCTGTTCGACGCTAACATGCTATTTATCGGCGGTGCTAAAGCAGACATGGCACAGAGATGTATGGATAACCTGCAGGTTTGCAACTATATTACGTTTCCTTCCACCCACATTTAATGCGAAAAAAACACTTACCAATCGAAGGATTTAAGTTGCTCCAGTGTCACGAGAAGCAAAAGTCCTGATCGTTTGGTCCGCACATTTTACCGGCGATGCTAACGCAGCTATTCGGCCATGCTATGGCTATGAATAGCGTCAATTGCTATCCGCTCAATAGCTTCAGTTTCTTCTTCAATACTTTCATACTCCAACCATCTGTTTCAATACATGCGTAATCTGTTGAATCGCTTAAGCCGCTGAAATCCGAGTCTGAATCCGAGGTAATGTCGCTATATCTTGCTGTGGTATTCCCATTGTTTGTTTACATTGGCAGCACTGTATGACCTCACAGGGAAATGGCCAGTGTCTTCGCAGAGAGCGAAAATAAGGCACTTTAAAGCTTTATTTAGGGATGTTCCGAGACCGGTAAAATTTTGAAAAAAACTTCAAAAAATACAACAAGCCACTGGGAACTGATTTTTATTGTTTTTAATCCTTTTGAAAGGGGAACATTATCACCAGACCTATGTAAGCGCCAATATATACCTTGAAGTTGCAGAAAAAAGACCATGTATTTTTCCAAGCGATTTCCGAACTCTAAATGGGTGAATTTTGGCGAATTAAACACCTTTCTGTTTATCGGTCTTGTAGCGATGACGTCAGAAGGTGACGTCTCCGAGGTAATACAGCCGCCATTTTCATTTTCACATAACAAACACCGGGTCTCAGCTCTGTTATTTTCCGTTTTTTCGACTATTTTTTGGAACCTTGGAGACATCATGCCTCGTCGGTGTGTTGTCGGAGGGTGTAACAACACTAACAGGGAGGGATTCAAGTTGCACCACTGGCCCGAAGATGCGAAAGTGTCTGCCACCAGACCCCCATTGAATGTACCAAAGTGTCTCCACGTTTTACCGGCGATGACAGACATGGCACAGAGATGTATGGATAACCTGCAGATGCATTTGCAACGATAATGTCAACGAAATCACAAAGGTGAGTTTTGTTGATGTTGACTTATGTGCTAATCAGACATATTTGGTCGCGGCGTGACTGCCAGCTAATCGATGCTAACATGATACGCTGTTCGACGCTAACATGCTATTTACCGGCGGTGCTAAAGCAGACATGGCACAGAGATGTATGGATAACCTGCAGATGCATTTGCAACTATATTACGTTTCCTTCCACCCACATTTAATGCGAAAAAAACTCTTACCAATCGAAGGATTTAAGTTGCTCCAGTGTCACGAGATGCGAAAGTCCTGATCGTTTGGTCCGCATATTTTACCGGCGATGCTAACGCAGCTATTCAACCATGCTATGGCTATGAATAGCGTCAATTGCTATTCGCTCAATAGCTTCAGTTTCTTCTTCAATACTTTCATACTCCAACCATCTGTTTCAATACATGCGTAATCTGTTGAATCGCTTAAGCCGCTGAAATCCGAGTCTGAATCCGAGCTAATGTCGCTATATCTTGCTGTGCTATTCGCCATTGTTTGTTTACATTGGCAGCACTGTATGACGTCACAGGGAAATGGATAGTCGCATCGCAAATAGCGAAAATCAAGCACTTTAAAGCTTTTTTTAAGGATATTCCGAGACCTTTAAAATTTTGAAAAAAAAATTCAAAAATTACAACAAGCCACTGGGAACTGATTTTTATTGTTTGTAACCCTTTTGAAATTGTGATAATGTTCCCCGTTAAACAATGTAACAAGGTTTTCCAAAATAAATCCACTCAAGTGATGGAAAAAAATGCCAACAAGGCACTGCAATATTTATTATTGAAGTCAAAAAGTGCATTTTTTTTTTTTTTTGCGCGTGGAAGATTAAGTATTTTGGATCTCACAGGTTTTTTGGGTGGAACTTTCACATTTTATTTTCACCTATTTTCTGCTCCGTTGTCAACTATTTGTTTTATAGCCGTCTATTTTGGCAAAGAATTATGACACTTCTCGCTTTCTGATGACGTTCTGGTCGGATGAATACATCGCACACAGTGGGGCAAAAAAGTATTTAGTCAGCCACCGATTGTGCAAGTTCTCCCACTTAAAATGATGACAGAGGTCTGTCATTTTCATCAGAGGTACACTTCAACTGTGAGAGACAGAATGTGAAAAAAAAAATCCAGGAATTCACATTGTAGGAATTTTAAAGAATTTATTTGTGAATTATGGTGGAAAATAAGTATTCGGTCAACCATTCAAAATTCTCACTGATGGAAGAAGGTTTTTGCTCAAAATCTCACTATACATGGCCCCATTCATTCTTTCCTTAACACGGATCAATCGTCCTGTCCCCTTAGCAGAAAAACAGCCCCAAATCATGATGTTTCCACCCCCATGCTTCACAGTAGGTATGGTGTTCTTGGGATGCAACTCAGTATTCTTCTTCCTCCAAACACGACGAGTTGAGTTTATACCAAAATGGATACATGGATGATACAGCAGAGGATTGGGAGAATGTCATGTGGTCCATCCATCCATTTTCTACCGCTTATTCCCTTTCGGGGTCGCGGGGGGCACTGGCGCCTATCTCAGCTACAATCGGGCGGAAGGCGGGGTACACCCTGGACAAGTCGCCATCTCATCACAGGGCCAACACAGATAGACAGACAACATTCACACTCACATTCACACACTAGGGCCAATTTAGTGTTGCCAATCAACCTATCCCCAGGTGCATGTCTTTGGAAGTGGGAGGAAGCCGGAGTACCCGGAGGGAACCCACGCATTCACGGGGAGAACATGCAAACTCCACACAGAAAGATCCCGAGCCTGGATTTGAACCCAGGACTGTAGGACCTTCGTATTGTGAGGCAGACGCACTAACCCCTCTGCCACCGTGAAGCCCAAAATAGAACTTTTTGGTATAAACTCAACTCGTCGTGTTTGGAGGAAGAAGAATACTGAGTTGCATCCCAAGAACACCACACCTACTGTGAAGCATCGGGGTGGAAACATCATGCTTTGGGGCTGTTTTTCTGCTAAGGGGACAGGACGATTGATCCGTGTTAAGGAAAGAATGAAAGGGGCCATGTATCGTGAGATTTTGAGCCAAAACTGCATTCCATTAGTGAGAATTTTGAATGGTTGTCCAAATACTTATTTTCCACCATAATTTACAAATAAATTCTTTAAAATTCCTACAATGTGAATTCATGGATTTTTTTTTCACATTCTGTCTCTCACAGTTGAAGTGTACCTATGATGAAAATTACAGACCTCTGTCATCATTTTAAGTGGGAGAACTTGCACAATCGGTGGCTGACTAAATACCTTTTTGCCCCACTGTGTATATACACATTTTTCCACATTCGAAAGAGGCCTCGGTCGAATATGAAAAATTCGGATTTGCACTGTTCAGACGGATATGAAAATATCCGATGCAGGTTGCATGTAGGAAAAAATATATATAATTGACCGGCAGTGTGAACAAAGCCTTAGTCTGGTTAATGTGCCAAGAACTATTCCTGAACAAACTCCAAGCGTCACAAGGGCGCGAATGGAGATTAAATCCAGCCAAGCCTGTAGTATCTCCATTGCCAAAGGCCAACTGCCCAATAAGACGTTCCACTTCAATGGTCAACGATACATCCCATCAAAAGCCTTGGTGTAACAAAGATCCCAAAGACATCCATCATGTGGAACAACTCAAGCAGGATCCTATAACTGGCCTCAAGCAGATTAGCAACACAGCTCTTCCCAAGGAAGCTGAAGCTGTGGTGCTTCCGGTTTGGACTGCTGCTTAGTCCGATGTGGCCCATCTCCATGGGGGAGGTCACCTTACCAATAGTCTAAAGCGATTGGTAAACATGCAGGTCGTGGATCAGACGACTCGAATGCCTCAGTAGCAAAGACCTGTATGGCTAAGGAACCATCTTGTTGGCCGTTTGCAGCCTGGTAAATGGGTACAAGTGTACTAAAGCATGCCTCGAAAACCACCCTCCAGGTCCATAGACCAGGTACAGCTATGGCACAACCAAAGTCCTGAGACATCAGGGGATATAGTGGGGAAAGTTCAACGAGGGTCTTGGTTTGGGAGTAAAACTCCTACATGTCAAAGTGCTACTCCGATTGGTGGAGGAGACGGGCCACCACAATGTTTTAGGCCATCCATCCATCCATCCATCATCTTCCGCTTATCCGAGGTCGGGTCGCGGGGGCAACAGCCTAAGCAGGGAAACCCAGACTTCCCTCTCCCCAGCCACTTCATCCAGCTCTTCCCGGGGGATCCCGAGGCGTTCCCAGGCCAGCCGGGAGACATAGTCTTCCCAACGTGTCCTGGGTCTTCCCCGTGGCCTCCTACCGGTTGGACGTGCCCTAAACACCTCCCTAGGGAGGCGTTCGGGTGGCATCCTGACCAGATGCCCGAACCACCTCATCTGGCTCCTCTCGATGTGAAGGAGCAGCGGCTTTACTTTGAGTTCCTCCCGGATGGCAGAGCTTCTCACCCGATCTCTAAGAGAGAGACCCGCCACACGGCGGAGGAAACTCATATCGGCCGCTTGTACCCGTGATCTTATCCTTTCGGTCATGACCCAAAGCTCATGACCATAGGTGAGGATGGGAACGTAGATCGACCGGTAAATTGAGAGCTTAGCCTTCCGGCTCAGCTCCTTCTTCACCACAACGGATCGGTACAACGTCCGCATTACTGAAGACGCCGCACCGATCCGCCTGTCGATCTCACGATCCACTCTTCCCCCACTCGTGAACAAGACTCCTAGGTATTTGAACTCCTCCACTTGGGGCAGGCTCTCATCCCCAACCCGGAGATGGCATTCCACCCTTTTCCGGGCGAGAACCATGGACTCGGACTTGGAGGTGCTGATTCTCATTCCGGTCGCTTCACACTCGGCTGCGAACCGATCCAGCGAGAGCTGAAGATCCCGGTCAGATGAAGCCATCAGGACCACATCATCTGCAAAAAGCAGAGACCTAATCCTGCGGTCACCAAACCGGAACCCCTCAACGCCTTGACTGCGCCTAGAAATTCTGTCCATAAAAGTTATGAACAGAATCGGTGACAAAGGACAGCCTTGGCGGAGTCCAACCCTCACTGGAAACGTGTTCGACTTACTGCCGGCAATGCGGACCAAGCTCTGGCACTGATCGTACAGGGAACGGACCGCCACAATAAGACAGTCCGATACCCCCATACTCTCTGAGCAGTTTTAGGCCAGTGGTTCTCAAACTTTTTTCACCAAATACAACTTCGGAAAACACTTGGCTTTCTTGTTTGAACGGTAACACTGTGTTTGAATATTTACTCAGGTGATTCTTTGGCGTAACGCTAGATGGAGCCCACCCCGTATCACAGTTTGAGAATCACTACAATCTGAAGGCATGGAGAGATAGAAAAGCTGTGGAGCATGGAGTCCAACAGACTCAGTTTTATCATTAGATCCACAGAGTGGCGCAAGTTGGGTGGCACCTGTGAGGTTTTTGTATAGCCCTTAAAAAAGTAGATAGCTGCGCCCCCGGATCCACATATGATGCCCTACCTAAGCCAAGCAACGTATACCTTGGGTTTGGAGAGGGAACAGAATGTCCCGAGTGTGCTGCACCGGCATCTCTCAAACACATCCAAGACCAGGGGCAGATAGACGTGGTTCCACACCCAGGTGCTCTAATTCCGAACTGCTGAAGTTGAGAACAAAGAGGGTAATTAACAAAACCATGTGCCTAAAAACCCAGACTACCTTCCAACTAACAGCTTTCATTTGGACCAATACATCTCCTTCGGGCTTATGCCTGCTGCCGTAAGTATGTCGTTTCAGTAGATCTTGGCCAAAAGATTACCTTCCCCCCCTGATATTGCAGATACAAAACACCTGCTTCTAAGATCCAAATCCAAAAGTACTCTGCTGCAAGGTCTTTTTCGGACAAAACGAACACCCGATGACTGACATCGCTCCTAGTACTCGCTGCTAACACCAGGTTGTTGCTGACTGACGGCACAAATTCTTATTTATCTCATCCCACACGGCGTTATTAGCCGGTGCCTTGTGCCATTTCGTACCGCACATGTGCAAATGTGTACGGGTATGCCAAATGAATCCTTGAATAACGTAGGCCTCCCACACTTTGATCAGTTAGTCTTGTGATGAGATTGATAGAGAATCAGCACCTCCAAGTCCGAGTCCATGGTTCTCGCCCGGAAAAGGGTCGAGTGCCATCTCCGGGTTGGAAAAGAGACCTTGCCCCAGGTGGAGGAGTTCAAGTACCTCGGAGTCTTGATCCGCTTGAGATGGTTTCCTGTGGACGGGACTCTCGCTGCTGTCTTGGATCCGCTTGAACTGAACTCTCGCGGCTGTGTTGGAGCCACTATGGATTGAACTTTCACAGTGTCATGTTAGACCCGCTCGACATCCATTGCTTTCGGTCCCCTAGAGAGGGGGGGTTGCCCACATCTGAGGTCCTCTCCAAGGTTTCTCATAGTCAGCATTGTCACTGGCGTCCCACTGGATGTGAATTCTCCCTGCCCACTGGGTGTGAGTTTTCCTTGCCCTTTTGTGGGTTCTTCCGAGGATGTTGTAGTCGTAATGATTTGTGCAGTCCTTTGAGACATTTGTGATTTGGGGCTATATAAATAAACATTGATTGATTGATTGATTCCCGAGTGAGGGAAGAGTGGATCGTGAGATCGACAGGCGGATCGGTGTGGCGTCTTCAGTAATGCGGACGTTGTACCGATCCGTTGTGGTGAAGAAGGAGCTGAGCCGGAAGGCAAAGCTCTCAATTTACCGGTCGATCTACGTTCCCATCCTCACCTACGGTCATGAGCTTTGGGTTATGACCGATAGTACTAGATCACGGGTACAAGCGGCCGAAATGAGTTTCCTCCGCCGTGTGGCGGGGCTCTCCCTTAGAGATAGGGTGAGAAGCTCTTCCACCCGGGGGGAGCTCAAAGTAAAGCCGCTGCTCCTCCACACAGAGAGGAGCCAGATGAGGTGGTTCGGGCATCTGGTCAGGATGCCACCCAAACGCCTCCCCAGGGAGGTGTTTAGGGCACGTCCAACCGATAGGAGGCCAGGGGGAAGACCCAGGACACGTTGGGAAGACTATGTCTCCCGGTGGGAAGAGCTGGACGAAGTGGCAGGGGAGAAGAAAGTCTGGGCTTCCCTGCTTAGGCTGCTGCCCCCGCGACCCGACCGCGGAAAAGCGGAAGAAGATGGATGGATTGAGTCTTGTCGTGCACCACAGCACAACACACCGTCACTGATGTCGGCGGATTATGAAGTCCTTGCTCCAAAAAGCCAGATTAATTCGACTTTTCTGCCAATTCGTGAGCTTTGTTGTGTATTAAGGAAGTGTTTTGCCTTCAGGCGAGAAGATCATCTTCACTTCCTGCAAACATCCTCTGCTGAGTCATGTCCTCCTCCGGATTGTTATTCTTATCCCCACCTCAACTCCGAGCACAATCGCAGGCCACGCTGTTCGGGACAGTTACCGCGGTAGGGGCTGCAATCTGTGCTTCCTCTCTTTGTTTCTTCTTCACTACCGCTGTTTTTCTTTGTCCTTTATCGCCCTGCCTCCTCGGGGAGTACACAGCTCTCCCCTATCCTCCGACACAGCCTCTCTTTCTGCCACTTCCTTAAAAAGCACCACTCTCGCTCCCTCCGACCCCGCCTGCCCCTTTATCAGATAGACTGAAACGCCTTAAAACTTAGTTCTTTCTCTCGAGGTTTTTAATAAACGGCGTCCTTAATGATGTGTCCGGACACGTCTCGTTATCGATTCATCTCTGTTTCATCTGTCAGTTTATCGTCCTGCGCTGACACTTTCTCTCCTCCTCTTCCACGGTGTTGTAACTCCCTCTGTTAGGCTATCGGTGGCTGCCGGCTTTAGCGGCTGATTCCTAATCAGCTTACTGCCAACGAGACGCCGCCTGAGCTGTAAAGGCGACTGGCGCAGGGCGTTTAGCTAGTGGCTGACGAGCGCCATTCGTTTGGAGGGACTCGGGGTGGGGGGGAAGGGCGGAGAAAAAGACCATGAAGGGAGCTCTCTCTATATATAAATAGGGAAAAAGATAAATCTAACCAAGGCATCTTCAATTTGGAGAGTCAGCCTGAGGATGAAAACGGACAAAAGAGGAAAGCTGTAGCATCTTTGTCGAGTGCGGGGTCTCTAAATCCTCGTTTCTACCCACAAACTCCACTCCCTTCAGGCACCCCACCGACGACTATCGCCCGACGGAGGTCCAGCACGGATCAGTTGGTTTGGCGGCCTTCACAACTACACAGACAATGGCAACACACAAGAATGTGCACCATCCTGACGGACAGAGCCACAAGCAGGACCCGCCTTTGCTGTGGCCCGAACCGGTCACATTCTGAACTTGGACGTTTTCCAAATGGCCCAGTTCTTTTTTTTTTTTACAGAAACCTCAACATTCCAGCCCGAGCTTTAAATCTGGCAGAGTGTTGCTACAGAACAAAAGGTTTGACCGTTAAAGATGTTAGTGACAGCTTTGAATGGAGGCAAATAAAACTAGCGTCGGTTCCTTCCACTTAGGGCTGGGGAATATATCGATATATTCGATATATCGCGGGGTTGTCTCTGTGCGATATAGAAAATGACTATATCGTGATATTCGAGTATAAAGTTGTGATCAAAATGATTCAACCCCCACACAATTGTGGTGTTTTAGCAAGTTGGATATTTATTCCGTATTTTGTTTATAGTCATACCAAATAAAGATGTGTCAAATAGACATCCATCCATCCATCCATTTTCTACCGCTTATTCCCTTTCGGGGTCGCGGGGGGCGCTGGCGCCTATCTCAGCTACAATCGGGCGGAAGGCGGGGTACACCCTGGACAAGTCGCCACCTCATCGCAGGGCCAACACAGATAGACAGACAACATTCACACTCACATTCACACACTAGGGCCAATTTAGTGTTGCCAATCAACCTATCCCCAGGTGCATGTCTTTGGAAGTGGGAGGAAGCCGGAGTACCCGGAGGGAACCCGACAAATGCAACTTAAATTGTAACACTGTATTTTACAAAATAGCAGAAAAGGACATTTTTCTTGATATCTCATTGACAAAATGATCCAACCCCCTAGTTCCATGCATCTTTAGTACTTAGTAGAACACCCTTTGGCAGTAATGACATCCTTCAAAGGTGATACATAAGCTTCTTGCAACCATCTACAGGTATTTTAGCCCATTCCTCTTGGGCAAAGGCCTCCAGTTCATTCATATTCTTGGGCTTGCGTGCTGCAACTGCCTTTTTCAAGTCCCACCACAGCTTTTCTAGAGGATTTAGGTCTGGCGACTGTGAAGGCCACTCCAGAGTCTTCCAGCCCTTCTTCTGCAACCACTCTGATGTTGATTTGGAGGTATGCTTGGGATCGTTGTCCTGTTGGAAGGTCCAACGTCTCCCAAGCCTCAGCTTCGTCACTGACTTCATGACATTTGCAGCTAATATATCCTGCCAGGAAATAGAATTCATAATGCCTTGAACGCGCTGGAGATTCACGGTACCTGAGGCAGAGAAACAGCCCCAGAGCATGATTGTTCTTCTCTTTGTAAGCTTAATTTTTTCTGCTCCAGACATAACGTTGATTCATAGGCCCAAAGAGTTCCAGTTTTGTCTCATCACTCTATAGAACAGTTTCCCCAAACCTTTAGGGTTTGTCCATAATTATTTTTGGCATACTGGAGTCTATTTTTTCTTGTGCCTGGTAGTCAGAAGTGGGGTGCGCCTGGGAGTTCTGGCATGGAGGCCTTCATCTCGTAGTGCGCGCCTTATTGTCTGGGACGAAACCTGCGTTCCCCTCTCTGCAATGTCCTGTTGTAGTTCCTCAGCTGTTACCCGGGGGTTTTTCACCACTGTACGCACACAGCATCCTCTTTCTACCACGCCCAGGTAGTGTTTCCACTGTGCCTTTAGCTTTAAACTTGCGAATTATGCTCCCAACTGTGTCTCTTGGAATGTGTAATGTCTTTGCTATTTTCTTCTATCCATATCCTTTCTTATGAAGAGAAATTACCTCCTCTCTTGACTTCTTTGACCACTCCCTGGACTTCACCATGTTGCAAGTACACCATTGACCATCTACAAGAAGCTGAGCGTCACAGCCTTTTTCAATCAGTTTAATTGTTGCTCGTTATGGTTCTAATCACATCTACAGGTGTTTTCAACACCTGATTGAAAAGACCTTATTCAAATTCAGTTCTTAAGAGTTATGATCTTCAAAGGGGTTGAATAATTTTGTCAATGAGATATTAAGAGAAATGACACTGTTTGGTATGTTACAAAATATAATGTTGCAATTCAAGTTGCATTTGTCTATTTAATGCATCTTTATTTGATATGATTATAAACAAAATACGGAATAAATGTCCAACTTGCTAAAACACCAAAATTGTGTGGGGGTTGAATAATTTTGATCACAACTGTATGGCAGTGCCATGTTGGCATTTTTTTTTTACCATAACTTGAGTTGATTTATATTAGAAAACTTTGTTACATTGTTTAATGCATCCAGTGGGGCATCACAACAAAATTAGGCATAATAATGTGTTAACCATGAATTGATTAACATGGACCCCGACTTAAACAAGTTGAAAAACTTATTCGGGTGTTACCATTTAGTGGTCAATTGTACGGAATATGTACTGAACTGTGCAATCTACTAATAAAAGTATCAATCAATCAACTCCACGACTGTATATATTGGTATCGGTTAACATCCGTAATCAAGAGTTGGACAATATCGGAATATCGGATATCAGCAAAAAAAGCCATTATTGGACATCTCTAGTTGCGATCTGTCTTCTGATATGCTCTCTGTTTCTGGGTCTTACGATTTACTACGCTCTACAAGGAGGACTTCAATCTTTGCCAGTCCTGTGCAGAGGTCCGAATCTCTCAAAAACAACAACAAGGACCTGCTGCAGCAGTCTGAAAGAACTCCAAGAGGAAGCATTCCCCGGCC
The DNA here is from genome assembly GCF_033978795.1 of Nerophis ophidion. Lineage (NCBI taxonomy): Eukaryota > Metazoa > Chordata > Actinopteri > Syngnathiformes > Syngnathidae > Nerophis > Nerophis ophidion. Next base: position 8,924,251 of record NC_084634.1, on the reverse strand, counting down.
CCGCCCCGTTGTCAGGTCACAAACTTCCAGAGGAGGCGGCAACTTCTGGCTGCGGTAAACCAACACAGCCTCCCAGGCTCCCGGGAATACAAACCCAGTCAGAAACTATCTTTATTCTTTCTATCTCTACACCCCCTCCCCGCCAAAAAAAGGGTCTGGGAACAAGACGGTGCGGGGAGGAGGAGGTGGACAGTCCTAGAAGAACAGATGGAGGCACAGAGAGCACGAGAGGGGAGGAAGAAAATACCACTGGAGGGCAATTATGTGGGCTATTTCTGGAACTCTCCACTGAGGATGGAGGGAGTTGGGAGGGGCTGTTTGGCAGCCGGATGGAGGAGGCGTGGGGGGTGGTGGGGGGGTGGAGAAGTGTTGTAGCTGCCGAGGCCCTCTCAAGTCCCGACGATACAAAAACAATGTGGACCAAAGACTTAAGAGTTTTGGAATCAGGCACATTTGGTCTTCACAAAGCAGCAGAGTGTCTGGCTTTTCACTTCTGCCTTGCACATTTTCATGAGTTGTCAATGAATACGGAGTCATGCAACCATTTTTCCCACTTCTGACACCAACCAGTCCACATCTGACACCATTAGTCACAATAGTACCGTTGAAAAATCATTGATTGATTCAATAATCCTGTGCATTGACCCTGTCAGGGTATCAATCAATCAATCAATCAATCAATGTTTATTTATATAGCCCTAAATCACAAATGTCTCAAAGGACTGTACAAACCATTACGACTACGAGATCCTCGGAAAAACTCACACCCAGTGGGCAGGGAGAATTCACACCCGGAGGACCTCAAATGTGGCCAACCCCCCCCCTCTAGGGGACCGAAAGCAATGGATGTCAAGCGGGTCTAACATGATACTGTGAAAGTTCAATCCATAGTGGCTCCAACACAGCCGCGAGAGATCAGTTCAAAGCGGATCCAAGACAGCAGCGAGAGTCCCGTCCACAGGAAACCATCCCAAGCGGAGTCGGATCAGCAGCATAGAGATGTCCCCAACCGATACAGAGGCGAGCGGTCCATCCTGGGTCTCGACTCTGGACAGCTAGTACTTCATCCATGGTCATCGGAGGGGGGGACAGAGGAGAAAAAAAAAGAAGCGGCAGATCCACTGGTCTAAAAAGGAGGTCTATTTAAAGGCTAGAGTATACAAATGAGTTTTAAGATGAGACTTAAATGCTTCTACTGAGGTAGCATCTCGAACTGTTACCGGGAGGGCATTCCAGAGTACTGGAGCCCGAACGGAAAACGCTCTATAGCCCGCAGACTTTTTTTGGGCTTTAGGAATCACTAATAAGCCGGAGTCTTTTGAACGCAGATTTCTTGCTGGGACATATGGTACAATACAATCAGCAAGATAGGATGGAGCTAGACCGTGTAGTATTTTATACGTAAGTAGTAAAACCTTTGGACCAAGCTATATTTCTAACAAAGACAAATCATTATTTCTTATAGATTTTCCAGAACAAAAATTTAAAACAAATTCAAAAGTCTTTGAAATAAGATTTATATTTGATTCTACAGATTTTCCAGAATATATTTTTTAAATTTTAATCATAATAAATTTGAAGAAACAGAAGCTAAAATGAAGAATTAAATTAAAATGTATTTATTATTCTTTACAATAATACCAATAATAATAATAAATGAATACTTGAACATTGATTTAAATTGTCAGGAAAGAAGAGGAAGGAATTTAAAAGGTAAAAAGTTGTGTTTAAAAATCCTAAAATTATTTTTAAGGTTGTATTTTTTCTCTAAAATTGTCTTTCTGAAAATTATAACAATCAAAGTAAAAAAAAGTATTAATTTATTTAAACAAGTGAAGACCAAATCTTTTAAATATTTTCAAATTCTATTTGAGTTTTGTCTCTATTAGAATTAAAAATGTCTAGCAAAGCGAGACCAGCTTGCTAGTAAATAAATAAAATTAAAAAAATAGAGGCAGCTCACTGGTAAGTGCTGCTATTTGAGCTATTTTTAGAACAGGCCAGCGGGCGACTCATCTGGTCCTTACGGGCTACCTGGTGCCCGCGGGGACCGTGTTGGTGACCCCTGCTCAACAGTCTAAGTTCTTATAAAAATTGTCACAGCTAACACAGTTAAATTCTCAACGATAGTCTCACACACACACACAAGGTGTGGTGAAATAATCCTCTCCATTTGATCCATCCCCATGTTCGCCCCCTGGGAGGTGAGGGGAGCAGTGAGCAGCAGCGGTGGGGAATCATATTGGTGATTTAACCCCCAATTTCTACCATTGATGCTGAGTGCCAAGCAGGGCGGCAATGGGTCCCATTTTTATAGCTCTTTGGTAGGACTCGGCCGGGGTTTGAACTCACGACCTTCCAGTCTCAGGGCGGACACTCTAACCACTGAGCAACCTCACTTCTAAAACCATTTGTCAGATAGCAAAGGGATAGTACTCTTGAAATACAGGCTTTTAGGTCAGAAATACTGGACGACGACAAAGCATGACAGTTCTTCGCAAATTCACAAAGTGTCCATCTCTGGAGCCTATTCTCATTTCAGACACCAACCTGGGTGTCTGAAAAATCTGGGTATTATCTTCGACCCAACTCTCTCCTTTGAGTCACACATTAAAAGCGTTACTAAAACGGCCTTCTTTCATCTCCGTAATATCGCTAAAATTCGCTCCATTTTGTCCACTAAAGACGCCGAGATCATTATCCATGCGTTTGTTACGTCTCGCCTCGATTACTGTAACGTATTATTTTCGGGTCTCCCCATGTCTAGCATTAAAAGATTACAGTTGGTACAAAATGCGGCTGCTAGACTTTTGACAAGAACAAGAAAGTTTGATCACATTACGCCTGTACTGGCTCACCTGCACTGGCTTCCTGTGCACTTAAGATGTGACTTTAAGGTTTTACTACTTACGTATAAAATACTACACGGTCTAGCTCCATCCTATCTTGCCGATTGTATTGTACCATATGTCCCGGCAAGAAATCTGCGTTCAAAAGACTCCGGCTTATTAGTGATTCCTAGAGCCCAAAAAAAGTCTGCGGGCTATAGAGCGTTTTCCGTTCGGGCTCCAGTACTCTGGAATGCCCTCCCGGTAACAGTTCGAGATGCTACCTCAGTAGAAGCATTTAAGTCTCACCTTAAAACTCCTCTGTATACTCTAGCCTTTAAATAGACCTCCTTTTTAGACCAGTTGATCTGCCGCTTCTTTTCTTTCTCCTATGTCCCCCCCTCCCTTGTGAAGGGGGTCCGGTCCGATGACCATGGATGAAGTACTGGCTGTCCAGAGTCGAGACCCAGGATGGACCGCTCGTCGGGACCCAGGATGGACCGCTCGCCTGTATCGGTTGGGGACATCTCTACGCTGCTGATCCGCCTCCGCTTGAGATTGTTTTTCCTGTGGACAGGACTCTCGCTGCTGTCTTGGATCCGCTTGAACTGAACTCTCGCGGCTGTGTTGGAGCCACTATGGATTGAACTTTCACAGTATCATGTTAGACCCGCTCGACATCCATTGCTTTCGGTATGTATGTTTATCTATCTAGGACCACATCTGAGGTCCTCTCCAAGGTTTCTCATAGTCAGCATTGTCACTGGCGTCCCACTGGATGTGAATTCTCCCTGCCCACTGGGTGTGAGTTTTCCTTGCCCTTTTGTGGGTTCTTCCGAGGATGTTGTAGTCGTAATGATTTGTGCAGTCCTTTGAGACATTTGTCATTTGGGGCTATATAAATAAACATTGATTGATTGATGTATGGAACAACTGACAAAGAATCTTTGGAAACTTTAAACTGCTCCGAATTAAAACCAACAAGCCTTGTTTCTCTCCACCAACAAGTCGCAATCGACAGCTCCGATGGCAAATTCCAAACAGCAGCTGGTGTCATCCCCGCATCACATCCTCCCGTCCTCACCCGTCACTCGATCAATACCATTGACTTCCAAGAAGGAGAACAGGAAGTCAGCTTCCAGACAGAGAGAAGACCGAAAGCAGCTTCGAGATGTTTTCAGCGAAGGAGACAAGAGGAGTGGACCGAGGCGTCAGTCAAAGCGGTCGACGCTTTGTTTCTCCTTGGCAGATCGAATTTGCTCTGCCCGGGAAAAAAAAACACCCACGCCTTCCCTTCAAGTGCGAATGATACAAAAGCAAAGAGTAAAATGATGCTGAGGGCTTTTGACGGCTAATTATCACCGCATGAAATTAAGAATCACTGGAGACAAAAACACGTGGCGACTTTGAAATGAACGCCCACAGTTTGTAGCATTTAGACAAAGAAGCTCTATTACCTTCATTTTATTATTTAGGCGCCAACTACAGGGTGTCCTTAAAGCTTACAAACAGAAGAAAAGGTTACATTTTGTTCATAATTAAATATTTTTTGTAATGATAAAGCAATATTCTACTACAGCAGGGGGTAGGGAACCTATGGCTCTAGAGCCAGATGTGGCTCTTTTGATGACTACATCTGGCTCTCAGATAAATCTTAGCTGACATTGCTTAAAGGGGAACATTATCACCAGACCTATGTAAGCGTCAATATATACCTTGATGGTGCAGAAAAAAGACCATGTATTTTTTTAACCGATTTCCGAACTCTAAATGGGTGAATTTTGGCGAATTAAACGCCTTTCTGTTTATCGGTCTTGTAGCGATGACATCAGAAGGTGACGTCACCGAGGTAATACAGTCGCCATTTTCATTTTCACATTACAAACACCGGGTCTCAGCTCTGTTATTTTCCGTTTTTTCGACTATTTTTTGGAACCTTGGAGACATCATGCCTCGTCGGTGTGTTGTTGGAGGTTGTAACAACACTAACAGGGAGGGATTCAAGTTGCACCACAGGCCCGAAGATGCGAAAGTGGCAAAAAATCTGCCGCCAGACCCCCATTGAATGTGCCGGAGTGTCCGCGACAGACATGGCACAGAGATGTATGGATAACCTGCAGATGCATTTGCAATGATAAAGTCAACGAAATCACAAAGGTGAGTTTTGTTGATGTTGACTTATGTGCTAATCAGACATATTTGGTCGCAGCGTGACTGCCAGCTAATCGATGCTAACATGATATTTACGCTAGCTGTATGTACATTTGAAACTAGATACCCACATAATGTGAAACAAACACTTACCAATCGACGGATTTAAGTTGCTCCAGTGTCACAAGATGCGAAAGTCCTGATTGTTTGGTCCGCACATTTTACCGGCAATGCTAATAAGGCAGCCATGCTATTGGCCACTTCATTAGGTACAGCCATGCTATGGCTGAATAGCATCAATAGCTATTCGCTCAACAGCTTAAGTTTCGTATTCAATTTTGTTTTCGCTATCTGCCTCCATACTCCGACCATCTGTTTCAATACATGCGTAATCTGTTGAATCGCTTAAATCGCTGAAATCCGAGTCTGAATCCGAGCTAATGCCGCTATATCTTGCTGTGGTATTCCCATTGTTTGTTTACATTGGCAGCACTGTGTGACGTCACGGGGAAATGGCCAGTGTCTTCGCAGAGAGCGAAAATAAGGCACTTTAAAGCTTTATTTAGGGATGTTCCGAGACCGGTAAAATTTTGAAAAAAACTTCAAAAAATACAACAAGCCACTGGGAACTGATTTTTATTGTTTTTAACCCTTTTGAAATTGTGATAATGTTCCCCTTTAAAGGGGAACATTATCACCAGACCTATGTAAGCGCCAATATATACCTTGATGGTGCAGAAAAAAGACCATGTATTTTTCTAAGCGATTTCCGAACTCTAAATGGGTGAATTTTGGCGAATTAAACGCCTTTCTGTTTATCGGTCTTGTAGCGATGACGTCAGAAGGTGATGTCACCGAGGTAATACACCCGCCATTTTCATTTTCACATTACAAACACCGGGTCTCAGCTCTGTTATTTTCCGTTTTTTCGACTATTTTTTGGAACCTTGGAGACATCATGCCTCGTCGGTGTGTTGTCGGAGGGTGTAACAACACTAACAGGGAGGGATTCAAGTTGCACCACTGGCCCGAAGATGCGAAAGTGGCAAGAAATCTGCCGCCAGACCCCCATTGAATGTGCCGGAGTGTCTCCACATTTTACATGGCACAGAGATGTATGGATAACCTGCAGATGCATTTGAAATGATAAAGTCAACGAAATCACAAAGGTGAGTTTTGTTGATGTTATTGACTTGTGTGCTAGTCAGACATATTTGGTCGCAGCGTGACTGCCAGCTAATCGATGCTAACATGATATTTACACTAGCTGTATGTACATTTGAAACTAGATACCCACATAATGCGAAACAAACACTGACCAATCGACGGATTTAAGTTGCTCCAGTGTCACAAGATGCGAAAGTCCTGATCCTTTGGTCCGCACATTTTACCGGCGATGCTAATAAGGCAGCAATGCTATTGGCCACTTCATTAGGTACAGCCATGCTATGGCCGAATAGCATCAATAGCTTAAGTTTCGTCTTCAATTTCGTTTTCGCTATCTGCCTCCATACTCCGACCATCTGTTTCAACACATGCGTAATCTGTTGAATCGCTTAAGCCGCTGAAATCCAAGTCTGAATCCGAGCTAATGTCGCTATATCTTGCTGTGGTATCCGCCATTGTTTGTTTGTATTGGCAGACCTGTCTGACGTCACAGGGAAATGGACAGCCGCATCGCAAATAGCGAAAATCAAGCACTTTATAGCTTTTTTCAGGGATATTCCGGGAGATGTAACATTTTGAAAAAAACTTTGAAAAATAAAACAAGCCACTGGGAACTGATTTTTGTTGTTTTTAACCCTTTTGAAATTGTGATAATGTTCCCCTTTAACACGATAAGTCAGTGTTTTTCATCCTTTTTTGAGCCAAAACATTTTTTTCATTGAAAAAATTTTGAGGCGCACCACTAATAGAAAACATTTAAAAAATTCAACTCAGTAGCCGATATTGACAAAAAAAAAAAAATTGTTCTCGCAATAGCTCTTGTCTCTATGTAGGTGTACTGTCAAGCCGTAACTTATTTTGAGTTTTTTCAGTGTTTTCCCGTGTGACTTGCGCTCCTATTTTGGTGGCTTTTCTTCTTTTGTTGGTATTTTCCTGTAGCAGTTTCATGTCCTCCTTGAATGCTGTTCATCGCACCTGCTTTGTTTTTACAATCAAGACTATTTAAGTTGTGCGGACGCACTCCTTTGTGTGGACGTTGTTAATTGTCATGCCGTGTACGGATGTACTTTGTGGACGCCGTCTGCTCCGCACACTGTAAGTCTTTGCTGTCGTCCAGCATTCTGTTTTTGTTTACTTTGCAGTCAGTTCAGTTTTAGTTTTGTTTTGCTTCAATGCCTTTTCTTAGCGGCACTCGCCTTATGTTTATTTTTAGTTTAAGTGTTGGATACCTTTTTACCTACATGCCGCCTCCCGCATTTTGTGATCACGACATACCATGTTCCCGACATCTCCAAAAGCAACCTGCCGCCACCTACTGATATGGAAGAGTATTACACGCTTACTCTGCCGAGCTCTAGACAGCACAGACACTCAATAACAGCACATTTTTTAATTATAGTTACAGGTTTGCAAAAAATATTATCAAGCCAATTAGGTGAAATGACACAATCTCTCCCACGACACACCAGCGATAAATCATAAATAATCCCGCTGGTAATCACAGTGTTAAAAATAACGTTCAAAATATAAAACATTCTCATGCATTTTAATCCATCCATCCGTTTTCAAGAAGTCGCATTAATGGTAAGAACTATTTTATTCATTAGCTTCAGAATAACAATGTTATTAAAAAGAAGAAGAGACTTATTATATCCTTAAAATGTTGGTCTTACTTAAAAATGCACACATTTATTTGTATTCAGTGTTAAAAATTATTATATGGCTCTCTCGGAAATACATTTTATAATATTTGGCTTTCATGGCTCTCTCAGCCAAAAAGGTTCCCGACCCCTGTACTACAGTATTAGGGCATACTTGCCAACCCTCCTGATTTTCCCGGGAGACTCCCGGATTTCAGTGCCCCTCCCGAAAATCTCCTGGGGCAACCATTTTCCCGAATTTCTCCCAATTTCCATCCAGACAACAATATTGGGGGCTTGCCTTAAAGGGGAACATTATCACCAAACATATGTAAGCGTCAATATATACCTTGATGTTGCAGAAAAAAGACCATGTATTTTTTTAACCGATTTCCGAACTCTAAATGGGTGAATTTTGGCAAATTAAACGCCTTTCTGTTTATCGGTCTTTTAGCGATGACGTCAGAACGTGACGTCACCGAGGTAACACACCCGCCATTTTCATTTTCACATTACAAACACCGGGTCTTAGCTCTGGTATTTTCCGTTTTTTCGACTATTTTTTGGAACCTTGGAGACATCATGCCTCGTCGGTGTGTTGTCGGAGGGTGTAACAACACTAACAGGGAGGGATTCAAGTTGCACCACTGGCCCGAAGATGCGAAAGTGGCAAAAATTCTGCCGCCAGACCCCCATTGAATGTGCCGGAGTGTCTCCACATTTTACCGGCGATGCTAAGGCAGACGTGGCACAGAGATGTATGGATAACCTGCAGATGCATTTGCAACGATAGTCTACGAAATCACAAAGGTGAGTTTTGTTGATGTTGACTGCCAGCTAATCGATGCTAACATGCTACGCTAATCGACGCTAACATGCTATTTACCGGCGGTACTAAAGCAGACATGGTACAGAGATGTATGGATAACCTGTAGATGCATTTGCAACTATATTACGTTTCCTTCCACCCACATTTAATGCGAAAAAAACACTTTCCAATCCACGGATTTAAGTTGCTCCAGTGTCACAAGATGCGAAAGTCCTGATCGTTTGGTCTCCACATTTTACCGGCGATGCTAACGCAGCTATTCGGCCATGCTATGGCTATGAATTCGCTCAATAGCTTCAGTTTCCTCTTCAATACTTTCATACTCCAACCATCTGTTTCAATACATGCGTAATCTGTTGAATCGCTTAAATCGCTGAAATCCGAGTCTGAATCCGAGCTAATGTCGCTATATCTTGCTGTGGTATTCCCATTGTTTGTTTACATTGGCAGCACTGTGTGACGTCACAGGGAAATGGCCAGTGTCTTCGCAGAGAGCGAAAATAAGGCACTTTAAAGCTTTATTTAGGGATGTTCCGAGACCGGTAAAATTTTGAAAAAAACTTCAAAAAATACAACAAGCCACTGGGAACTGATTTTTATTGTTTTTAACCCTTTTGAAATTGTGATAATGTTCCCCTTTAAAGGGGAACATTATCACCAGACCTATGTAAGCGCCAATATATACCTTGAAGTTGCAGAAAAAAGACCATGTATTTTTCTAAGCGATTTCCGAACTCTAAATGGGTGAATTTTGGCGAATTAAACGCCTTTCTGTTTATCGGTCTTTTTGCGATGACGTCAGAACGTGACGTCACCGAGGTAATACAGCCGCCATTTTCATTTTCACATTACAAACACCGGGTCTCAGCTCTGTTATTTTCCGTTTTTTCGACTATTTTTTGGAACCTTGGAGACATCATGCCTCGGAGGGTGTAACAACACTAACAGGGAGGGATTCAAGTTGCACCACTGGCCCGAAGATGCGAAAGTGGCAAGAAATCTGCCGCCAGACCCCCATTGAATGTGCCGGAGTGTCTGCGACAGACATGGCACAGAGATGTATGGATAACCTGCAGATGCATTTGCAATGATAAAGTCAACGAAATCACAAAGGTGAGTTTTGTTGATGTTATTGACTTGTGTGCTAGTCAGACATATTTGGTCGCAGCGTGACTGCCAGCTAATCGATGCTAACATGATATTTACGCTAGCTGTATGTACATTTGAAACTAGATACCCACATTTAATGCGAAACAAACACTTACCAATCGACGGATTTAAGTTGCTCCAGTGTCACAAGATGCGAAAGTCCTGATCGTTGTGTCCGCACATTTTACCGGCGATGCTAATAAGTCAGCCATGCTATGGGCCACTTCATTAGGTACACCATGCTATGGCCGAATAGCGTCAATAGCTATTCGCTCAATAGCTTCAATTTCTTCTTCAATTTCGTTTTCGCTATCTGCCTCCATACTCTGACCATCTGTATCAATACATGTGTAATCTGTTGAATCGCTTAAGCCGCTGAAATCCGAGTCTGAATCCGAGCTAATGTCGCTATATCTTGCTGTGTAATGGCAGCCCTGTATGACGTCACAGGGAAATGGACCGTGGATTTACGGACAGCGAAAGTCAGGCACTTTAAAGCTTTTTTTTAGGGATATTCCGGGAGGTGTAAAATTTTGAAAAGAACTTCGAAAAATAAAACAAGCCACTGGGAACTGATTTTTATTGTTTTCAACCCTTTTGAAATTGTGATAATGTTCCCCTTTAAGCGTCCTCTCTCACCTGAAAAGGAAACTATTATATATGTCTCCGTTATCCATAGGTTTATATATAACCCATAAAGTAGGCAGGCAAGAAGTTATTTCTCAGTGTGTCTTTACTATTATTATTATCACAACATCCGGATTCCCATCATGCATTGCTTCAAAACGACGACAAGTAGTGATGTCCAAAAACATAACAGAGACGAAGCAGAAGAACGAAGAAGAGACATGGCGACGACCGGTAAGTAGAAGACGTACGCTTGCAAGTTCCAAGATGATTGGGAAAGGAAGGAAAGGGTTATGCTGCCTGCAAATTTTGTAGATCGGACTTCACCATTGAACACGGTGGCCGAACGGATATACTCATTCATGAACGGATTATTTATTCGGAGGTCTCAAGTTTGGCAAGTATGGATATGAGCCATTCCACCATTTGCATCCCTAAGAAATTAAAAGTAGAAATGTAAGATCAAAGAAACGATAAAACACTTTGATCGAGCAAAAGTGCTCTGCACATTAGAGATGCGCGGATAGTCAATTATATCATCCGCAACCGCATCACTAAAGTCGTCATCCACCCGAACCAACATTTTATCAGAACCGCAACCGCCCGCCTGTTATATATCCGGAGTCGGCGACCTTTACCACTAAAAGACCTAGTTTGACCCGTTTCGCAAAGTAAAGAAGGCAATGGGGGCCGCTAACGCTCTCGCGAATATCCGATGCTGATCATTCAGATAACGGGAATAAGGGCGAGCTGTGAAGCCATTTCCTTTGACGCCTTCAACAACATGAACGAACCATTTGCCAGTCCAGCAACATGTTGTATGCAGCTTACGCAAACACACGTACAAGATTGAAGGGCATACTGGGTGTTACAGAGTACATAAATGGTTGTGATATAAACAGTTTTAACACTCTTACTAATATGCGCCACACCAAACAAGAATGACAAACACATTTCGGGAGAACATCCTCACAGTAACACAACATAAACGCAACACAACAAATACCCAGAATCCTTTGCATCCATGACACACCCTGAATATACTTTACACCCCCGCCCATCTTACCGACGCTGGGGCCAGGAAAACGCCAGCATATAACCCCAATTCTTCAGAGTTTGCACTGGCTCCCTGTTCATTTTAGAATTGATTTTAAAACATTGCTGTTTGTTTTTAAATCTTTACATGGACTGGCACCTCAATATATCTCGGACCTCATCCATATTTACATCCCTGCGCGCGCTCTGAGGTCCGAAAGCCAGCTCCAGCTCGTGGTGCCCAAGACCAGACTTAAGACCAGGGGAGACAGGGCCTTCTCTGTGGTCGGCCCTAAGCTCTGGAACACTCTGCCGCTCAATGTTCAAACTGCTTCCACAGTGGAGTGTTTTAAGTCTCGTCTTAAGACCCACTTTTATTCTTTGGCTTTTAACACTACGTGAGTTGTGTGGTCCTCTGTCCTCTGTTGTCCTCTGTGTTTTTTATACACTTTTATTTTTATTTTACTGTTTTAATTGATTTTACCCTTTAAAATAGTTTTTAATCATATTTGTTTTTATATTGTTTTTATTGGTTTTATTTTTATTGATTTTTTGTTTTATTCAGTCATTGGTGGAGCATAATATTGTTTTTAACATGGCTGTGCAGCACTTTGGAAACCTTATTGTTGTTTAAATGTGCTATATAAATAAAGTGGATTGGATTGGGGTGGGGGGGGGGGTGGGGGTGGTTGCTGCTAGTGGTGTGTATAATATAGTCAGGACGTGTCATGGATGCAAAGGATTCTGGGTATTTGTTGTGTTGCGTTTATGTTGAAAAACTGTGAGGATATTCTCCCGAAATGTGTTTGTCATTCTTGTTTGGTGTGGCTTCACAGTGTGGCGCATATTAGTAAGTCCTAATAATTATTAACTGGGTGACTGCCGGCAGACATACTTGAGAATGTTTCCGTCATCCAATGTCTTCTTCTCTTTGTGACACGGGTCCAAAATGGCTCTTTGAACGGTATCAGTTACTGATATCATATATTTCCAAATGGTTCAACTGCCACCCGCCCGAATCTATTTAAAATCTATTTTTTCGTCATGTCACCCGCCCGGCCTGCGTAAATCGCGGATAAACCCGCAAACCGCGCATCTGTAGTGCACATACATATGTGTACATAATTATGTTTTCCCAAAAGTACTTGAGGTAAATTATTCTTCCAAAAACAACAACAAATAAGTTCAAATTCACACTTTGGTTATCACTTAGTCTTATCAGCCAACCACATTAACCCCGAGGAAATGTGCGGATCATTCTACACGTCACATGGTCCACCGGAAGTTGCATCGTTCTCTGCGGGTATGGCAAGAACAAAAGTCATTCATTTATTTCCCCTCATATTTCATGAAAAGAAAAAAATGGCGATGTTGTTGTCAAAACTACAAAGATTGTTATTGAAGGTGGAATGGTCAAAAACGGTTAAAAAATGCAGTCTGAGAAAACTTTCCAGCAAGAGGTGAAAATAGAGCTTTGGGAAAGCGGGAAAGCTGGAATTTTTTTTTTTTAACTTGGAAAATGGTAGTTTGAGTGGTGTGTGGATGGCGGGAATTGTGTGCAAGCTTGAAAAATGTCCCATTTATTTTCAACGGGAAAAATTACCCGGGAATTAAATAAGATGATTTTTGGTGTAGAATCTTAAATATTTGGCATAGTTTTTTGGTGTAGAATCTTTGATGTCTGGGCATTCAAACAATAAATAGATGCTTTTGGTGTAGAATCTTAGATGTTTGGGAATTCACACAAATAGTTTTTTAGTGTATAATCTTAGATGTTTGGACATTCACACAATAAATTAATTATTTTGGTGTAGAATCTTAGATGTCTGGGCATTCACACAATAAATAGATCGTTATTTGGTGTAGAACCTTAGATGTTTGGACATTCACACAATACATTAATTATTTTGGTGTAGAATCTTAGATGTCTGGGCATTCACACAATAAATAGATGATTTTGGTGTAGAATCTTAGATGTTTGGGAATTCACACAAATAGTTTTTTAGTGTATAATCTTAGACATTCACACAATAAATTAATTATTTTGGTGTAGAATCTTAGATGTCTGGGCATTCACACAATAAATAGATTGTTATTTTTAGTGTATAATCTTAGACATTCACACAATAAATTAATTATTTTGGTGTAGAATCTTAGATGTCTGGGCATTCACACAGTAAATAGATCGTTATTTGGTGTAGAACCTTAGATGTTTGGGTATTCACACAACAGATGGATCGTTTTTTGGTGTAGAATTTTAGATGTTTGGGCATTCACACAACAGATGGATCGTTTTTTGGTGCAGAATTTTAGATGTCTGGGCATTCACAAAATAAATTAATTATTTTGGTGTAGAATCTTAGATGTCTGGGCATTCACACAATAAATAGATGATTTTGGTGTAGAATCTTAGATGTTTGGGAATTCACACAAATTGTTTTTTAGTGTATAATCTTGGACATACACACAATAAATTAATTATTTTGGTGTAGAATCTTAGATGTCTGGGCATTCACACAATAAATAGATCGTTATTTTTAGTGTATAATCTTACACATTCACACAATAAATTAATTATTTTGGTGTAGAATCTTAGATGTCTGGGCATTCACACAATAAATAGATCGTTATTTGGTGTAGAACCTTAGATGTTTGGGTATTCACACAACAGATGGATCGTTTTTTTAGTGTAGAATTTTAGATGTTTGGGCATTCACAAAATAAATATTTTTTTTAGTGTAGAATCTCACATGTTTGGGGATCACACAATAAATACATACTTTTTTGGTGTACAATATACAATTTTTTTTTGGTGTAGAATCATTGATGTATGGGCATTCACACAAATACAGTAGATGATATTGGTGTAGAATCTTAGATGTCTGGGCATTCACAAAATAAATAGATGATTTTTTTGTGTAGGACTTTGGATGTTTGGGCATTCACGCAATAAATAGATGATTTTGGTGTAGAATCTTAGATGTTTGGGCATTCACACAAATAGTTCTTTAGTGTAAAATCCTAGATGTTTGGGCATTCACACAATATATCTTTGTTGGTGTAGAATCTTAGATGTTTGGATATTCACTCAATAAATAGATATTTAGTGTAGAATCTTAGATGTTTGGGCATTCACACAATATATCTTTGTTGGTGTAGAATCTTAGATGTTTGGACATTCACACAATAAATAGTTATTTAGTGTAGAATCTTAGATGTTTGGGCATTCACACAATAAATAGATGATTTTGGTGTATAATCTTAGATGTTTGGGCATTCACACAAATAGTTCTTTAGTGTAAAATCCTAGATGTTTGGGCATTCACACAATATATATTTGTTGGTGTAGAATCTTAGATGTTTGGATATTCACTCAATAAATAGATATTTAGTGTAGAATCTTAGATGTTTGGGCATTCGCACAATAAATAGATGATTTTGGTGTAGAATCCTAGATGTTTGGGCATTCACACAATATATACTTTTGGGTGTAAAATCCTAGATGTTTGGGCATTCACACAATATATACTTGTTGGTGTAAAATCCTAGATGTTTGGGGATTCACACAATATATACTTTTTGGTGTAAAATCCTAAATGTCTGGACATTCACACAATATATCTTTGTTGGTGTAGAATCTTAAATGTTTGGACATTCACACAATAAATAGTTATTTAGTGTAGAATCTTAGATGTTTGGGCATTCATACAATACATAGATGGCTTTGGTGTATAATCTTAGATATTTGGGCATTCACACAAGTAGTTTTTTTGTGTAAAATCTTAGATGTTTGGGCATTCACACAAATAGTTATTTAGTGTAAAATCTTAGATGTTTGGGCATTCACACATATACTTTTTGGTGTAGAATCTTAGATGTTTGGGCATTCACACAATATATACTTTTGGGTGTAAAATCCTAGATGTTTGGGCATTCACACAATATATAATTTTTGTTGTAAAATTCTAGATGTTTGGGCATTCCCACAATATATAATTGTTGGTGTGGAATCCTAGATGTTTGGGCATTCACACAATATATACTTTTGGGTGTAAAATCCTAGATGTTTGGGCATTCACACAATACATAATTTTTGGTGTAAAATACTAGATGTTTGGGCATTCGCACTATATATAATTGTTGGTGTAGAATCTAGATATTTCGGCATTCACACAATAAATTGTTTTTTAGTGTAGAATCTTAGATGTTTGGTCATTCACACAATATATACTTTTGGGTGTAAAATCCTAGATGTTTGGGCATTCAGACAATATATAATTTTTGGTGTAAAATTCTAGATGTTTGGGCATTCGCACAATATATAATTGTTAGTGTAGAATCTAAGCTATTTCGGCATTCACACAATAAATTTTTTTTTAGTGTAGAATCTTAGATGTTTGGTCATTCACACAATATATACTTTTGGGTGTAAAATCCTAGATGTTTGGGCATTCAGACAATATATAATTTTTGGTGTAAAATTCTAGATGTTAGGGCATTCACACAATAAATCGTTGTTGGTGTAGAATCTTAGATGTTTGGGCATTCACACAATATATAAATTTGGGTGTAAAATCCTAGATGTTTGGGCATTCACACAATATATAATTTTTGGTATAAAATCCTAGATGTTTGGGCATTCGCACAATATATAATTGTTACTGTAGAATCTAAGATATTTGGGCATTCACACAATAAATAGTTTTTTAGTGTAGAATCTTAGATGTTTGGACATTCACACAATAAATAGATGATTTTGGTGTTTAATCTAAGATGTTTGGGCATTCACACAAATATTTTGTGTGTGTAAAATCTTAGATGTTTGGGCATTCATACAATAAATATATTATTTTTGGTGTAAAATCCTCGATGTTTGGGCATTCACACTATATATACTTTTTGGTGTAGAATCTTAGAGGGTTGGGCATTCATACAATAAATAGTTTTTTGTATAGAACCTTAAAATTCAGCTTGAAAGGTAGCTGTAGACTCTTAGATGTTTGGACATTCACACAATAACTAATTTTTGGTGTAAAACCTTACAATTCGGTGTGAAAGGTAGCCTTCCTCTTGTACTTTCATTTTCAGCCCCGCCCCCATGAATCCTCCTGTTGGGATTAGTCATCCTCGACATTCTCAGCCACTTTTGTAGCGGAGACAAAGCCGCCACCAAATGTGACCTCGAGTATGTTGCCAAGAAAGCGGGAAGTCTGAAAAAGTCCTCTGGTATGGAAAACTTTTTTTTTTTTTTTTTTTTTTTAAATGGCACTGACAGTGATCAAAGCAGTCCCAAGAACATCACAAGGGTATAAAAGTGGGGAACATCCAGACTTAGTACGGACCCTCGAGCGGAGAGCGTGGGGTAGGGGATGGGGGGAGCAGGGGGGGGGGGGGGCCCTACAAAGCCTCAGTGGCCCCTCAGCAACAAGGCACAATGGCTGCAGTGTTAGCAGACCTTCTCCTGCACTGAACCTCTTTTCAGGGAACCCCCACCACAAGCCGCCCTCAAAGGGGACCATTCTGCACCCCGAGAGCGTCAATGCTTGGCGTCCTTTTTGGGGCTAGTTGGGAATATTGCCACCGCGTTGTTGACTTGTTTTTTTTAAATCACGCTGTAAAAGCTGACAAAGTGCACGTGTTAAGCTATTTGTGTGCAAAAACTGCATCCTGTGCAAAGTGAGGAAGGAATGATGCAGAAAGCATGAATGATTCATTGACAAAACGTTCAACTATCACCATCCATTCTTCAAAACAACCACCACCAGTCTGTGGCCCACTTTTTCCTCAAAGAGCGCGAGCATGAAACCTGAGATGCTTTTTCATTCACAAAGCATGCCAGCTTTCCCAGAAAGACATTCACCGTTCGGGAAGAAGCCATTTGCCAAATGGAGCGCCTCAAATGCAACAATGGCTTCTTGTTTGACGCAAACACGGCCGCCCTTCGCCCTCGACACAAGGATCATGTTGTTACTAAGACTTCTTGGCTTCTTTTTACACTTGTATAAAAGGTAAGAACCGTACTTCAAACACTCAAACCTTTTACGATGGCCACAGTTTGACCCGCGGACAGATTTCGTTTTAAGGATATTCCACGCTTTCTGTGGCTAAATTAAAAAAGTCCAAGAATAAAATTGGTTAAGTCAAGCAAAGATAAGGTAGTGTTGGTCAATAGGTGAGTATTGTGACCACTCATGGGCTCAGCCTTACAGCAGCAACACCCCGGCGGGCACAAGACTTTGAAACAACCTTGAGAACTTTTTGAATTAGGTCCCGAAATGGAGCGACTCAAACATAATGCTGAAACATACTTTTTGACAACGTTTAATCAATGTTGGGTCCTGACTATGTGGCCATTGAAATTTGGTCATTTACCAAACAATATTCTACAACAAATACAACATTGAAACAACATGCTATTTGACAACGTTTAATCAATGTTGTGTTCTGACGTTGATTTGACCATTGAAATGTTGTCATTTCCCAACCAATATTCTACAACAAAAATACCACGTTGAAACAACATGCTTGTTGACAACATTTATTCAATGTTGTGTTCTGACGTTGATTCGACCATTGAAATTTGGTCATTTCCCAAACAATATTCTTCAACAAATACAATTTTGAAACAACATGCTTTTTGACAACGTTTAATCAATGTTGTGTTCTGAGCTTGATTCGACCATTGAAATTTGGTCATTTCCCAGCCAATATTCTACAGCACAAACGCAACATTGAAACATGCTTTCTGGACAACTTTTGGAAATTTGGGTCATTTCCAACCAACAACGTGGTTCCAAAGTTGTTGGAGTTTGCAAATACAACTATTTTTCAACGTTGTTTTAAAGTCAGTTTTAAAAAGACATGTATGTAAAATCAACGTTGTATTAATGCCTTGTACCTGCTGGGTGGGACAAGGTGTTATTTAATTTTTAGAGGGCTCTTATAATGTGGAAAATTGTAATTAGAAGGCCGTGAACAGTTTTTAATGCTCCGACAATTAAAGATGTACAAATCTGTTAATGATAATTCCTGCTTTGTGGAATTAATGTTTCACAGTCAGGCCAATGAAGCATTTCATTAACCTTTTAACGTAACCTTTAAATGAACATCTAATTGAATTACCAGAGATCAACAAGGGTTTACTGCACTTCCGATAGGGAAACTTCCAATGTAGCTGCAGACAACGGCATTAAAAGTTGTGGCACGACGCGTCCTTGACAAAATGACTGCCAGCATCACGGACTTTGTCTTATGTCCCACCTCTAGCCTCCCTGAGGGAGTACACAAGACCGTTTCCACACACCAGTCGATAGAGCAGCACATTAACGTCCAGCGCTGGAATCAGGGGAGGAGCTAGCACCGGACCCCCCTGAAATCTGATTGGACCCCCCAGGTGCCATCCCAGATGATTGACATATCGCGGCACCGCACGTCTTTTCGGAAGGAGCCAGTTGCATTTTTAAATCAGTGAAGCCTATTGACTGCTAAGTCCCTCCTGTGCAGTAGTTGGCGCTATGTACCACAAAGCGTTGAGAGCCACGTTCATTAGGGGAGAAGACGAAGAATCGCCACTGAAGAAGAGGAAGATTTGAACTGGAGTCGGTTATCAACAAAGTTACAAAGAAAAAGAAGGATAACCTTCTCTTCCTCGGGACCCAGGATGTACCGCTCGCCTGTATCGGTTGGGGACATCTCTACGCTGCTGATCCGCTTGAGATGGTTTCCTGTGGACGGGACTCTCGCTGCTGTCTTGGATTCGCTTGAACTGAACTCTCACGGCTGTGTTGGAGCCACTATGGATTGAACTTTCACAGTATCATGTTAGACCCGCTCGACATCCATTGCTTTCGGTCCCCTAGAGAGGGGGGGGTCGCCCACATCTGAGGTCCTCTCCAAGGTTTCTCATAGTCAGCATTGTCACTGGCGTCCCACTGGATGTGAATTCTCCCTGCCCACTGGGTGTGAGTTTTCCTTGCCCTTTTGTGGGTTCTTCCGAGGATGTTGTAGTCGTAATGATTTGTGCAGTCCTTTGAGACATTTGTGATTTGGGGCTATATAAATAAACATTGATTGATTGATTGATTCTCTTTGTAAAGTAAGTTTAACGGCGGTGTCCTAATGAGTCACTGTTTGAAATAACTTTTGTAGATTGAAGTTTTGTTTTTTCTACAAGCAGAGAGCCACGGCATCAAGCAAACGTTAACGTTACATCTCAGGGCGTCTTGCTTCCAACAGCCGCTAACGTCCCATTTAATTCATTTGGGTCGCTATTTATATTTACGTGTTCCTCCAATGATTCTCGAGGAATGAACCTAGAGGAGAATCAGCCAAGCCAGCTAGCTGTTTCATGCTCTGTTGTAACGTAACGTTCGCACGGTAGTCAGCCTGCTGTCAACTAACTGAAAAGTCTGAATATTAAACTTAGGTCTACAGTGGTTTATTTGCCCTGACATGTTTTAGGCTTGAAGTGGAGATTTAAGAACACTGTGTGATTGTAAGTGATGCCAGGAGTATTTTTTCATAGGGTCAGTTGAGAACTTGTTCACGAGTGGGGGAAGAGTGGATCGGGAGATCGACAGGCGGATCGGTGCGGCGTCTTCAGTAACGCGGACGCTGTATCGATCCGTTGTGGTGAAGAAGAAGCTGAGCCGGAAGGCAAAGCTCTCAATTTACCGGTCGATCTACGTTCCCATCCTCACCTATGGTCATGAGCTTTGGGTCATGACCGAAAGGATAAGATCACGGGTAAAAGCGGCCGAAATGAGTTTCCTCTCCCTTAGAGATAGGGTGAGAAGCTCTGCCATCCGGGAGGAACTCAAAGTAAAGCCGCTGCTCCTCCACATCGAGAGGAGCCAGATGAGGTGGTTCGGGCATCTGGTCAGGATGCCACCCGAACGCCTCCCTAGGGAGGTGTTTAGGGCACGTCCAACCGGTAGGAGGCCACGGGGAAGACCCAGGACACGTTGGGAAGACTATGTCTCCCGGCTGGCCTGGGAACGCCTCGGGATCCCCCGGGAAGAGCTAGACGAAGTGGCTGGGGAGAGGGAAGTCTGGGTTTCCCTGCTTAGGCTATTGCCCCCGCGACCCGACCTCGGATAAGCGGAAGATGATGATGATGATGATGAGGTTAAGTCACCTTGGAACTCTCAGTATTGAGTCAAGGAGGGCACGTGCCCTCAACATGGATGACTTTGTGAAACATTTTTGCGGCTTCTCATCATAACCAAAGGATTCAATCAATCAATGTTTACTTATATAGCCCTAAATCACTAGTGTCTCAAAGGGCTGCACAAACCACTACGACATCCTCGGTAGGCCCACATAAGGGCAAGGAAAACTCACACCCAGTGGGACATCGGTGACAATAATGACCCAGTGGGACGTCGGTGACAATGATGACTATGAGAACCTTGGAGAGGAGGAAAGCAATGGATGTCGAGCGGGTCTAACATGATACTGTGAAAGTTCAATCCATAATGGATCCAACACAGTCGCGAGAGTCCAGTCCAAAGCGGATCCAACACAGCAGCGAGAGTCCCGTTCATAGCGGAGCCAGCAGGAAACCATCCCAAGTGGAGGCGGATCAGCAGCGCAGAGATGTCCCCAGCCGATACACAGGCAAGCAGTACATGGCCACCGGATCGGGCCGGACCCCCTCCACAAGGGAGAGTGGGACATAGAAGAAAAAGAAAAGAAACGGCAGATCAACTGGTCTAAAAAGGGAGTCTATTTAAAGGCTAGAGTATACAAATGAGTTTTAAGGTGAGACTTAAATGCTTCTACTGAGGTGGCATCTCGAACTGTTACCGGGAGGGCATTATGCTTCTCTAAACCTTTTCTGAGAGAGACAGGGACAGAGAACTATGAATGTGTTGGTGCATTTTCACCATCTTTGTAAAAAAAATAGTTATTATTAATTATTAGTTCTTGAAAAAATTGTTGCCAAGTTGTGTTTTACATTTTCTGCATTGTTAATAAACTGCAAAGTATATATACATAAAAAAACCATCTCATGTGTGCTTAGTATGTACATTTCAACATTTGACACTCCGATTGCAATTGATAAGTCAAGACAAAAATTAATTGTTATAGTCTGTGGACCCCCTGAAATAGCGTTGGGCACCCCCTGGCCAGCCCAAGGATAAAAGTCTAGCTCCGCCACTGGTGCCATCAATCATCTTGTCAGAAGGACCGATTTAGGAACATTCGATTATAACCGTACTTATCAAATGTTTATTTTTGTTTTACTTTAAGCTCTAAAGTCTGGACACACTCACAAAAGTGCATATACCACAGTTGCTATTTCCACCTGTTTCCATACGGTTTCACAGTAGTACCTCAATCGACAATTACCAGCTATCTTTCGGCTAATTACCGCGCTTAAAGTTGTAAGCATCAATTTGAGTTACGATCCTCCCGACCACTTGTTGGGCCTAAAAATATCAGAATGAACCCCGTGAGATCCGCTCCGGAACATCCAGTCTTGCTTGCTAGCAAAGACTGATTGATTGAATGATTGAAACTTTTATTTTGGCGCATTGGCGCCGTCCCTTCCGTCAAAACTCTAAAGGCCGACTGCGCATTTCCTATCTTCACAATAAAAGCCCTACTTCATGGTGCCTGCGCTAACAAAATAAGAGTCTCGGAAAGCTGGCGTGCGCAAGTGATGTGCACGCCAGCTTTCTGAGGGATCGCTTGTGCACGCCAGTTTTCCGAGACTCTGTATTTAGTTAGCGCAGGCAGCATGAAGCAGGGCTTTTATTGTGAAGATAGGAAATGTGCAGTCGGCCTTTAGAGTTTTGACGGAAGGTACGGCGCGAGAGTCTGTTGAAATAAAAAGTGTTTCTCGCCTTCCTCTCGATCATATTTTCATAGTAATGATCTTGCAGCAGCCAGCGTCATCTCACAAGACCCTCCGGTACCGTGAATGTCATTTAAGTGACGTTTTGGTGAAGATTGAAGATCACTAATTTTTAGGTCTATTCTTTTTAAAAGCCTGGCTCGAGATCGACTGACACACCCCCCCCCCGCGGTCGACTGGTAGCTCGCGATCGACGTAATGGGCACCCCTGCACTACGCCGACAGGGAATCAAATCCTGCAGTGCCAGACATGTCCCGCTGCTTAAGCCAGTGCATGTCCAGGCCCGTCTGAAGTTTGCCAGAGAGCACATGGATGATACGGCAGAGGATTGGGAGAATGTCATGTGGTCAGATGAAACCAAAATTGATCATTTTGGTATAAACTCAACTCGTCGTGTTTGGAGGAAGAAGAATACTGAGTTGCATCCCAAGAACACCATACCTACTGTGAAGCATAGGGGTGGAAACATCATGCTTTGGGGCTGTTTTTCTGCTAAGGGGACAGGACGACTGATCCGTGTTAAGGAAAGAATGAACGGGGCCATGTATCGTGAGATTTTGAGCCAAAACCTCGTTCCATCAGTGAGAGCTTTGAAGATGAAACGTGGCTGGGTCTTCCAGCATGACAATGATCCAAAACACACCGCCCGGGCAATGAAGGAGTGGCTCCGTAAGAAGCATTTGAAGTCCTGGAGTGGCCTAGCCAGTCTCCAGACCTCAACCCCATAGAAAATCTGTGGAGGGAGTTGAAAGTCCGTGTTGCTCGGCGACAGCCCCAAAACATCACTGCTCTCGAGGAGATCTGCATAGAGGAATGGGCCAAAATACCAGCTACTGTGTGTGCAAACCTGGTAAAGACCTATAGTAATAGTTTGGCCTCTGTTATTGCCAACAAAGGTTATATTACAAAGTATTGAGTTGAATTTTTGTTATTGACCAAATACTTATTTTCCACCATCATTTACATATAAATTCTTTAAAATTGCTACAATGTGAATTCCTGGATTTTTTTTTTTCCACATTCTGTCTCTCACAGTTGAAGTGTACCTATGATGAAAATTACAGACCTCTGTCATCATTTTAAGTGGGAGAACTTGCACAATCGGTGGCTGACTAAATACTTTTTTGCCCCACTGTATAATACAGTCGTAGAATTAACACATAATTGTGCCTAATTGTTTAGTGATGCCCAGCTGGATGCATTAAACAATGTAACAAGGTTTTCCAAAATAAACACAACATAAGCTATGGAAAAAAAAAATGCCAACATGGCACTGCCATATTTATTATTGAAGTCACAAAGTGCTTTTTTTTTTTTTAACATAGGGACGGCGTGGCGCAGTGGGAGAGTGGCCGTGCGCAACCCGAGGGTCACTGGTTCAAATCCCACCTAGTACCAACCTCGTCACGTCCGTTGTGTCCTGAGCAAGACACTTCACCCTTGCTCCTGATGGGTGCTGGTTAGCGCCTTGCATGGCAGCTCCCTCCATCAGTGTGTGAATGTGTGTGTGAATGGGTGAATGTGGAAGTAGTGTCAAAGCGCTTTGAGTACCTTGAAGGTAGAAAAGCGCTATACAAGTACAACCCATTTATCATTTATAACATCCCTCAAAACAGCAGCTTGGAATTTTGGACATGCTCTCCCTGAGAGAGCATGGGGAGGTTGAGGTGTGGGGGGGTTGATTGAGGTAGGAGGTAGCGGAAGGTGTTTATTGTAGCATCCAGGAAAAGTTAGTGCTGCAAGGGATACCGGGTATTTGTTATGTAGCCTAAGGAGGTTGAGGTGGGCGGGGTTGAGGGGGCGGAGTTGTGGTGGGGGTGTGTGTATTGTACCATTCTGGAAGAGTTAGTGCTGCAAGGGGGTCGGGATATTGGTTCTGCTGTGTTTATGTTGTGTTACGGTGCGGATGTTCTCCCGTGATGTGTTTGTCATTCTTGTTTGGTGTGGGTTCACAGCGTGGCGCATATTTGTGACAGTGTTAAAAGTTCTTTATACGGCCACCCTCAGTGTGATCTGTATGGCTGTTGAGCAAGTATGTGCTGCATTCACTTGTGTGTGTCAAAAGACGTAGATATTATGTGATTGCAAGTGACTTTAAGGTTTATTGGCGCTCTGTACTTCTCCCTTACGTCCGTGTCCACAGCGGCGTTTTAAAAAGTCAAACATTTTACATTTTGACACCGGTACTGATAATTCTGAAACTCCATCAATCCATCCATCATCTTCCGCTTATCCGAGGTCGGGTCGCGGGGGCAGCAGCCTAAGCAGGGAAGTCCAGACTTCCCTATCTCCAGCCACTTCGTCTAGCTCTTCCCGGGGGATCCCGAGGCGTTCCCAGGCCAGTCGGGAGACATAGTCTTCCCAGCGTGTCCTGGGTCTTCCCCGTGGCCTCCTACCGGTTGGACGTGCCCTAAACACCTCCCTAGGGAGGCGTTCGGGTGGCATCCTGACCAGATGCCCGAATCACCTCATCTGGCTCCTCTCCATGTGAAGGAGCAGCGGCTTTACTTTGAGTTCCTCCCGGATGGCAGAGCTTCTCACCCTATCTCTAAGGGAGAGGAAACTCATTTCGGCCGCTTGTACCCGTGATCTTGTCCTTTCGGTCATGACCCAAAGCTCATGACCATAGGTGAGGATGGGAACGTAGATCGACCGGTAAATTGAGAGCTTTGCCTTCCGGCTCAGCTCCTTCTTCACCACAACGGATCGATACAGCGTCCGCATTACTGAAAACGCCGCACCGATCCGCCTGTCGATCTCACGATCCACTCTTCCCCCACTCGTGAACAAGACTCCTAGGTACTTGAACTCCTCCACTTGGGGCAGGGTCTCCTCCCCAACCCGGGGATGGCACTCCACCCTTTTCCGGGCGAGAACCATGGACTCGGACTTGGAGGTGCTGATTCTCATTCCGGTCGCTTCACACTCGGCTGCGAACCGATCCAGTGAGAGCTGAAGATCCCGGCCAGATGAAGCCATCAGGACCACATCATCTGCAAAAAGCAAAGACCTAATCTTGCGGTTACCAAACCGGAACCCCTCAACGCCTTGACTGCGCCTAAAAATTCTGTCCATAAAAGTTATGAACAGAATCGGTGACAAAGGACAGCCTTGGCGGAGTCCAACCCTCACTGGAAACGTGTCCGACTTACTGCCGGCAATGCGGACCAAGCTCTGACACTGATCATACAGGGAACGGACCGCCACAATAAGACAGTCCGATACCCCATACTCTCTGAGCACTCCCCACAGGACTTCCCGAGGGACACGGTCGAATGCCTTCTCCAAGTCCACAAAGCACATGTAGACTGGTTGGGCAAACTCCCATGCACCCTCAAGAACCCTGCCGAGAGTATAGAGCTGGTCCACAGTTCCACGACCAGGACGAAAACCACACTGTTCCTCCTGAATCCGAGGTTCGACTATCCGGCAAAGCCTCCTCTCCAGTACACCTGAATTCTGAAACTGATACCGGTAATTTCCGATATCACATTTTAAAGCATTTAACGTCCGATATCATCGGACATCCCTAGTATTAATGTTACAGTATCGATCCTCACATCTAAAACGGCCTTCTTTCATCTTCGTAATATCGCTAAAATTCGCTCCATTCTGTCCACTAAAGACGCTGAGATCATTATCCATGCGTTTGTTACGTCTCGCCTCGATTACTGTAACGTATTATTTTCGGGTCTCCCCATGTCTAGCATTAAAAGATTACAGTTGGTACAAAATGCGGCTGCTAGACTTTTGACAAGAACAAGAAAGTTTGATCACATTACGCCTGTACTGGCTCACCTGCACTGGCTTCCTGTGCACTTAAGATGTGACTTTAAGGTTTTACTACTTACGTATAAAATACTACACGGTCTAGCTCCATCCTATCTTGCCGATTGTATTGTACCATATGTCCCGGCAAGAAATCTGCGTTCAAAAGACTCCGGCTTATTAGTGATTCCTAGAGCCCAAAAAAAGTCTGCGGGCTATAGAGCGTTTTCCGTTCGGGCTCCAGTACTCTGGAATGCCCTCCCGGTAACAGTTCGAGATGCCACCTCAGTAGAAGCATTTAAGTCTCACCTTAAAACTCATTTGTATACTCTAGCCTTTAAATAGACTCCCTTTTTAGACCAGTTGATCTGCCGTTTCTTTTCTTTTTCTTCTATGTCCCACTCTCCCTTGTGGAGAGGGTCCGGTCCGATCCGGTGGCCATGTACTGCTTGCCTGTGTATCGGCTGGGGACATCTCTGCGCTGCTGATCCGCCTCCGCTTGGGATGGTTTCCTGCTGGCTCCGCTGTGAACGGGACTCTCGCTGCTGTGTTGGATCCGCTTTGGACTGGACTCTCGCGACTGTGTTGGATCCATTGTGGATTGAACTTTCACAGTATCATGTTAGACCCGCTCGACATCCATTGCTTTCCTCCTCTCCAAGGTTCTCATAGTCATCATTGTCACCGATGTCCCACTGGGTGTGAGTTTTCCTTGCCCTTATGTGGGCCTACCGAGGATGTCGTGGTGGTTTGTGCAGCCCTTTGAGACACTAGTGATTTAGGGCTATATAAGTAAACATTGATTGATTGATTGACATCACTTCTCTGTTTTGCTCGGGAAAAGCTGCACTGACAGGGATTTGAAAGGAAAAAAAAAAAAAAAGCACAGTCAAAGGGAACCAATTTCCTCCCAGAGCGGCGAGAAAGTGAGCGCGGCTGCAGAAACCCATTAAGTCCATTTGAAAGGCTCGCCGAGGACGCGTGTCACGGGATGAACGCGGCCTGCAGAGGAGGCGGGACCGGGAGCGGAGAGGAAAACCCGGGGAAGAGAGGGGCAGAAATTAGGAAGAGCGAGGAGGAGGATTGGGGCGGGAGGAGGGGGGGAGCATCTGTCCCCCTGTCACAGGTGATTACGGCGGGTGACAGACGAGGCGCCGTGCGCGCGGGAACGTGGCGACACGGTGCCAGACGAAACAAACGTCTCCATCCGTCTCCGTCTCCATCCCCTCCTCCGTGCAGCATCTGCTGTGCGCCGGGGGGATTATTATTGGATGTGATTAAAAATGGATTTATGTGAGGGAGGTGTTGTCCCTCATTTGGACGCGAATGGATCATCTTGTTTCATGTCAGGGTACAATAATCAAAGGACACGTGACCACGTGCACAATCTGTGTTGGAGCCACTATGGATTGAACTTTCACAGTATCATGTTAGACCCGCTCGACATCCATTGCTTTCGGTCCCCTAGAGGGGGGGGTTGACCACATCTGAGGTCCTCTCCAAGGTTTCTCATAGTCAGCATTGTCACTGGTCCTTTTTAGACCAGTTGATCTGCCGCTTCTTTTCTTTCTCCTATGTCCCCCCCTCCCTTGTGGAGGGGGTCCGGTCCGATGACCATGGATGAAGTACTGGCTGTCCAGAGTCGAGACCCAGGATGGACTGCTCGTCGGGACCCAGGATGGACCGCTCGCCTGTATCGGTTGGGAACATCTCTACGCTGCTGATCCGCCTCCGCTTGAGATGGTTTCCTGTGGACGGGACTCTCGCTGCTGTCTTGGATCCGCTTGAACTGAACTCTCGCGGCTGTGTTGGAGCCACTATGGATTGAACTTTCACAGTATCATGTTAGACCCGCTCGACATCCATTGCTTTCGGTCCCCTAGAGGGGGGGGGGGGGGTTGCCCACATCTGAGGTCCTCTCCAAGGTTTCTCATAGTCAGCATTGTCACTGGTCCTTTTTAGACCAGTTGATCTGCCGCTTCTTTTCTTTCTCCTATATCCCCCCCCTCCCTCGTGGAGGGGGTCCGGTCCGATGACCATGGATGAAGTACTGGCTGTCCAGAGTCGAGACCCAGGATGGACCGCTCGTCGGGACCCAGGATGGACCGCTCGCCTGTATCGGTTGGGGACATCTCTACGCTGCTGACCCGCCTCCGCTTGAGATGGTTTCCTGTGGACGGGACTCTCGCTGCTGTCTTGGATCCGCTTTGAACTGAACTCTCGCGGCTGTGTTGGAGCCACTATGGATTGAACTTTCACAGTATCATGTTAGACCCGCTCGACATCCATTGCTTTCGGTCCCCTAGAGGGGGGGGGGTTGCCCACATCTGAGGTCCTCTCCCAGGTTTCTCATAGTCAGCATTGTCACTGGTCCTTTTTAGACCAGTTGATCTGCCGCTTCTTTTCTTTCTCCTATATCCCCCCCTCCCTTGTGGAGGGGGTCCGGTCCGATGACCATGGATGAAGTACTGGCTGTCCAGAGTCGAGACCCAGGATGGACCGCTCGTCGGGACCCAGGATGGACCGCTCGCCTGTATCGGTTGGGGACATCTCTACGCTGCTGATCCGCCTCCGCTTGAGATGGTTTCCTGTGGACGGGACTCTCGCTGCTGTCTTGGATCCGCTTTGAACTGAACTCTCGCGGCTGTGTTGGAGCCACTATGGATTGAACTTTCACAGTATCATGTTAGACCCGCTCGACATCCATTGCTTTCGGTCCCCTAGAGGGGGGGGGGGGTTGCCCACATCTGAGGTCCTCTCCCAGGTTTCTCATAGTCAGCATTGTCACTGGTCCTTTTTAGACCAGTTGATCTGCCGCTTCTTTTCTTTCTCCTATGTCCCCCCCTCCCTTGTGGAGGGGGTCCGGTCCGATGACCATGGAGGAAGTACTGGCTGTCCAGAGTCGAGACCCAGGATGGACCGCTCGTCGGGACCCAGGATGGACCGCTCGCCTGTATCGGTTGGGGACATCTCTACGCTGCTGATCCGCTTGAGATGGTTTCCTGTGGACGGGACTCTCGCTGCTGTCTTGGATCCGCTTGAACTGAACTCTCGCGGCTGTGTTGGAGCCACTATGGATTGAACTTTCACAGTATCATGTTAGACCCGCTCGACATCCATTGCTTTCGGTCCCCTAGAGGGGGGGGGGGGGGGTTGCCCACATCTGAGGTCCTCTCCAAGGTTTCTCATAGTCAGCATTGTCACTGGCGTCCCACTGGATGTGAATTCTCCCTGCCCACTGGGTGTGAGTTTTCCTTGCCCTTTTGTGGGTTCTTCCGAGGATGTTGTAGTCGTAATGATTTGTGCAGTCCTTTGAGACATTTGTGATTTGGGGCTATATAAATAAACATTGATTGATTGATTGATGGTTCAATACGTGGGCAGAAGTATCGGGACACAAGCTGCTTTCCATCTCACCTACAAAATACAGTGCGTGATGTTTGAAGATTATTATTCAACCGCAGGGACAAAATGTGATAAAGCGGGATAATACGGAGATTTTTGCACGATAATTAGAAAATTATCCGTGCATACATTTACTGGGTAACCTCTTTGAAAAAAACATTTTAACTCGGGCTGGCAAAAACAAAGAGTTAAAAAAAATAACAAAAAAAGTTCACTTGCGTTTAGTCACAAAAGATTTTCGCATCAATCACGTATCTAAGCTGATTATTTTGAACGCGGACGCTCCTTTAGTTTTAAAATGCATAGGTCAGCACACGGATGAGCGGGGATACTCCGACTGGAGTGTCCTCGCTGGTAAATTTCTCTTCAAACTATCCATCC
Source organism: Nerophis ophidion (assembly GCF_033978795.1). Lineage (NCBI taxonomy): Eukaryota > Metazoa > Chordata > Actinopteri > Syngnathiformes > Syngnathidae > Nerophis > Nerophis ophidion. Next base: position 8,894,409 of record NC_084634.1, on the reverse strand, counting down.
ATCTTTTTTTCCGCTTATCCGAGGTCGGGTCGCGGGGGCAGCAGCCTAAGCAGAGAAGCCCAGACTTCCCTCTCCCCAGCCACTTCGTCCAGCTCCTCCCGGGGGATCCAGAGGCATTCCCATAGTCTTCCCAATGTGTCCTGGGTCTTCCCCGTGGACGTCCTCAAAACACCTCCCTAGGGGTGGCATCCTGACCAGAAGCCCGAACCACCTCATCTGGCTCCTCTCCATGCGGAGGAGCAGCGGCTTTACTTTGAGCTCCCCTTGGATGACAGAGCTTCTCACCTCTCATCCTTTCGGTCATGACCCAAAGCTCATGACCATAGGTGAGGATGGGAACGTATATCGACCGGTAAAATTGAGAGCTTTGCCTTCCGGCTCAGCTCCTTCTTCACCACTAGAGCCGGGCGATAAAACAATTACAATATACACTACCGTTCAAAAGCTTGGGGTCACCCAAACAATTTTGTGTTTTCCATGAAAAGTCAAACTCATTCACCACCATACGTTGTGGAATGAATAAAAAATAGAGTCAAGACATTGGCAAGGTTAAAAATAATGATTTGTATTTGAAATAATGCCTCAGTAGAAGCATTTAAGTCTCACCTTAAAACTCATTTGTATACTCTAGCCTTTAAATAGACTCCCTTTTTAGACCAGTTGATCTGCCGTTTCTTTTCTTTTTCTTCTATGTCCCACTCTCCTTTGTGGGGGGAGTCCGGTCCGATCCGGTGGCCATGTACTGCTCGCCTGTGTATCGGCTGGGGACATCTCTGCGCTGCTGATCCGCCTCCGCTTGGGATGGTTTCCTGCTGGCTCCGCTGTGAACGGGACTCTCGCTGCTGTGTTGGATCCGCTTTGGACTGGACTCTCGCGACTGTGTTGGATCCATTATGGATTGAACTTTCACAGTATCATGTTAGACCCGCTCGACATCCATTGCTTTCCTCCTCTCCAAGGTTCTCATAGTCATCATTGTCACCGATGTCCCACTGGGTGTGAGTTTTCCTTGCCCTTATGTGGGCCTACCGAGGATGTCGTGGTGGTTTGTGCAGCCCTTTGAGACACTAGTGATTTAGGGCTATATAAGTAAACATTGATTGATTGATTGAAATAAGATTTTTTTTTACATCAAACTTTTCTTTCGTCAAAGAATCCTCCATTTGCAGCAATTACAGCATTGCAGACCTTTGGCATTCTAGCTGTTAATTTGTTGAGGTAATCTGGAGAAATTGCACCCCACGCTTCTAGAAGCCGCTCCCACAAGTTGGATTGGTTGGATGGGCACTTCAATCAATCAATCAATCAATCAATGTTTATTTATATAGCCCCAAATCACAAATGTCTCAAAGGACTGCACAAATCCTTACGACTACAACATCCTCGGAAGAACCCACAAAAGGGCAAGGAAAACTCACACCCAGTGGGCAGGGAGAATTCACATCCAGTGGGACGCCAGTGACAATGCCGACTATGAGAAACCTTGGAGAGGACCTCAGATGTGGGCAACCCGCCCCCCCCTCTAGGGGACCGAAAGCAATGGATGTCGAGCGGGTCCAACATGATACTGTGAAAGTTCAATCCATAGTGGCTCCAACACAGCCGCGAGAGTTCAGTTCAAGCGGATCCAAGACAGCAGCGAGAGTCCCGTCCACAGGAGACCATCTCAAGCGGAGGCGGGTCAGCAGCGTAGAGATGTCCCCAACCGATGTCCCGACGAGCAGTCCATCATGGGTCTCGACTCTGGACAGCCAGTACTTCATCCATGGTCATCGGACCGGACCTCTTCCACAAGGGAGGGGGGGGACATAGGGGAAAGAAAAGAAGCGGCAGATCAACTGGTCTAAAAAGGAGGTCTATTTAAAGGCTAGAGTATACAGATGAGTTTTAAGGTGAGACTTAAATGCTTCTACTGACTTGTTGCGTACCATACGGTCAAGTTGCTCCCACAACAGCTCAATGAGGTTCAGATCTGGTGACTGCGCTGGCCACTCCATTCCCGATAGAACACCAGCTGCCTGCTTCTTCTCTAAATAGTTCTTGCACAATTTGGAGGTGTGTTTTGGGTCGTTGTCTTGTTGTAGGACGAAATTGGCTCCAATCAAGCTCCGTCCACTGGGTATGGCATGGCGTTGCAAAATGGAGTGATAGCCTTCCTTATTCAGAATCCCTTTTACTCTGTAAAAATCTCCCACCTTACCAGCACCAAAGCAACCCCAGACCATCACATTCCCTCCACCATGTTTAACAGATGGCGTCCGGCATCTTTTCAGTTGTTCTGCGTCTCACAAACGTTCTTCTTTGTGATCCAAACACCTCAAACTTGGATTCATCCGTCCACAACACTTTTTTCCAGTCTTCCTCTGTCCAATGTCTGTATTATTTTGCCCATCCTAATCTTTTTCTTTTATTGGCCAGTCTCAGATATGGCTATTTCTTTGCCATTCCAGAATCCCGCAGCCGTCTCCTCACTGTAGATGTTGACGCTGGTGTTTTGCGGGTACTATTTAATGAGGATGCCAGTTGGGGACCTGTGAGGCGTCTGTTTCTGAAACTAGAGACTCTAATGTACTTATCTTCTTGCTTAGTTGTGCAATGCGGCCTCCCACTTATTTTTCTACTCTGGTTAGAGCCTGTTTGTGCTGTCCTCTGAAGGGAATAGTACACACCGTTGTAGGAAATCTTCAATTTCTTAGCAATTTCTCGCATGGAATAGCCTTCATTTCTAAGAACAAGAATAGACTGTCGAGTTTCAGATGAAAGTTCTCTTTTTCTGGCCATTTTGAGCGTTTAATTGACCCCACGAATGTGATGCTCCAGAAACTCAATCTGCTCAAAGGAAGGTCAGTTTTGTAGCTTCCATAACGAGCTAAACTGTTTTCAGATGTGTGAACGTGATTGCACAAGGGTTTTCTAATCATCAAATAGCCTTCTGAGCCAATGAGCAAACATATTGTACCATTAGAACACTGGAGTGATAGTTGCCGGAAACGGGCCTCTATACACCTATGTAGATATTGCACCAAAAACCAGACATTTGCAGTTAGAATAGTCATTTACCACATGTATTTCTTTAAAGTTAAGACTAGTTTAAAGTTATCTTCATTGAAAAGTACAGTGCTTTTCCTTCAAAAATAAGGACATTTCAATGCGACCCCAAACTTTTGAACGGTGGTGTATATTGCGATAAACATGTGATCAATACCAATAGAAAATGGGGTCGATAGAACGTTCGATAATTCTGTTAGAAAAAAAATAGGAAGTAAGGCCGAGCCGGAACCGCACAGCATTCTGGGGGGTGTGGGCAGAGGAAGGGCTTCTCGCCTGAACCGCAAGGCATTCTGGGAAATGCTAACAGCAAAAAAAACAAAAAAACAACAAGGGCTAGCTGACGACGAGGAGTGAAAGGAAACGGGAATATGAGTGCGGCAGCACGAGAGGAAATTGTCAATAAACAAAGGGAAACTACACCAGTTTGGCAGTATTTTGGATTTTTTTTGGTCCGATACGAATCAGAGTAATACTGTCTGCAAACTTTGCAAGATCCCGAGCAAGTCTGGGAACACGACAAACTTCTTTTACCACCTGAGCCAAGTGAAGCAGTGGTTTGAGTATATGCTTGAGTTATTTTTTTTTATATGTTGAAGTTGGTTTGATTTTTCCATAAATGAGTGAAGAAGGTAACAGGTTTGTTCTGTCACAGATGTTCGGACGCGAGTTTATTCCGATGTTTCCAATATTCTGGAAGACATGTTTGTTTCTGCTTGCTTAATGTGACTGTTATTTATTTGTGTATATTCTTACCAATATGGCTTTAAAGCCTGAGTTGTACACGACTCATTTCTTAATTACAATACTTTGCACATTTTGTTGGATTAAGCATTTTATTTAATGTCAATATTTATATTTTCATTTATTTGACTGTTTTTCATAATGCTGACCTCGTTCTAAAGGTTAAAGGTTATATTTAAAATAAGTATTTAAATTCATCCTGGTCTTTATTTAGAATATATATATATATATATATTTTTTTTTTATCAATAATTATCGATATCGACTGATATGAAACACTTATATTGTGATAAATTTTTTTAGTCATATCGCCCAGCCTTATTCACAACAACGGATCGATACAGCGTCCGCATGACTGAAGACGCTGCACCGATCCTCCTGTCGATCTCACGATCCACTCTTCCCTCACTCGTGAAAGACTCCGAGGTACTTGAACTCCTCCACTTGGGGCAAGGTCTCCTCCCCAACCCGGAGATGGTACTCCACCCTTATCCGGGCGAGGAAATTAATGACGATTAATCCAAATTCAAACAGATTTAAAAAATATATATATATATATTTTTAAATAGGGCTGTTAACATTAATGTGGTTAATAAAATGAAATGATCACGTTTTCAAATATGAATGAAGATTGAATGAAGATTCATCACAGGGGCTTCACGGTGGCAGAGGGGTTAGTGCGTCTGCCTCACAATACGAAGGTCCTGCAGTCCTGGGTTCAAATCCAGGCTCGGGATCTTTCTGTGTGGAGTTTGCATGTTCTCCCCGTGAATGCGTGGGTTCCCTCCGGGTACTCCGGCTTCCTCCCACTTCCAAAGACATGCACCTGGGGATAGGTTGATTGGCAACACTAAATTGGCCCTAGTGTGTGAATGTTGTCTGTCTATCCGTGTTGGCCCTGCGATGAGGTGGCGACTTGTCCAGTGTGTACCCCGCCTTCCGCCCGATTGTAGCTTTGCGACCCCAAAAGGGAATAAGCGGTAGAAAATGGATGGATGGATTCATCGCAAGACGTGGGCGTCGCAAAGGGAGGTGGACAATTTTGTTAAAAAAAAAAAAAAAATGAGGTAACTTGTTACCTCATTTTGCTGTCCGTGTTTTTTAAATTTTCGATTTCTTTTTACTGTTTTAATTAGTGTTACCCTTTAAAATCGGCGTCGCAAAGGGAGGTGGACAATTTTGTTAAATAAAAAAAAAATGAGGTAACCTCAATTTTCTGCCTGTTTTTTTTTTTATTTTGATTTCTATTTACTGTTTTAATTACTTTTAGCCTTTAAAATTGTTTTTAATAATATTTATTTTTTATATTGTTTTTATCCAGGGGCGCTCCAGGACAGCTCCAGACTTGAGAAACTGATCAGGCGGGCCGGTTCTACAATGGGAATGAAACTGGACTCACTGGTGACGGTGGCAGAGAAGAGGACTGTGGACAAACTAGTGAGCATCCTGGATGATGCCAGTCACCCTCTGCATAGCGTTATCAGTAGCCAGAGGAGCCTGTTCAGTTCTAGACTGCTTCATCCCAAGTGCAGGACTAATAGACTCAAGAACTCCTTTGTCCCACACGCCATTAGACTGTACAACTCCTCTCTGGGACGGGGGACGGGGGGTATTAGGATGACAGGGGATGCAAAACAATAACAGTGCAATACGTTTTCATAACATGGTCACTACTGCCTACTTTGTCTTGTTATATTCTTATTTTACTGTTATATTGTTATTCCCATTGTTTTTATTCTTTTTGTAATATTTCTCTATTTTGTTTCCTTTTAAACCCCCATTATTTACTTTTTTTTTTTAAATTGATCTCAACTCTGTACACTGCTGCTGGAATTTTAATTTTCCTGAAGGAATCAATAAAGTACTATCTATCTATCTAGCTCAGCTACAATCGGACGGAAGGCGGCGTACACCCTGGACAAGTCGCCACCTCATCGCAGGGCCAACACAGATAGACAGACAACATTCACACACATGGTCCAATTTAATGTTGCCAATCAACCTATATTGTTTTTATATTGCTTTTATATTTATTTATTTGTTGGTTTTTTTCAGTCATTGGTGGAGCTAAGGGTAACATTTGAATATTTTTTTTAATAATGTTGTGCAGCACTTTGGAAACATTTTTTTTGTTTAAATGTGCTATAAAAATAAAGCGGATTGGATAGATTGATTGCTGGTGGTATTACCGCGACAAAAATTCGTAAAATTGGCGCACATCAAGTATAGAATGCCATCTTAAAGCAAAACACGTATGAATGCAACATCGACAACCAGCAGAGGAGAACGCTATGCTGGCAGTTTACCCGCGTCAATGTTGTCAACAAAAGTACAAGCTAAACGGACAGCCACCACATGTAAACCACTTAATATCTGTGAAAACTAAGTCCTGCAAGAAGATGTCACTCATATTTGTGGTACAATACCTTGGAGAGGCACAACTACAGCAAGAATGAACCAACTGTACTACACAAGAGCATCAAGTTGCAACTACTGGCTGAATGTGAATTTATTTGGCTTCGTATAGAACAGTGGACATATGTAAGTAAACAACGAGCTTGGGTCGCAGTGGAGCAAAAAAAAAGAGATCAGTATTGTCATGTGAAAAAGGTAAATAAACTTGTTTCAACAACTGTTTAAAGTAAAGAAGAGTAAATGGTGCATTATGTTATGTTGTTTATTACCCATTAGTAACTGTACATGCACTTTCAAAATGTGTTTGTTATGCGGGAATAATTTGTGGCTTATTAAATATAAGTCGGGTTGTGTCATGGCTAAAAGTATAAAAACAACAAAAAGCTGTTGTTGAGCCTTTGATTAAAAAACCAGGTCTTGATCCGACAAGTTTGTCAAATTATCGGCCCATTTCCAAATTACCTTTTGTGTCAAAGATTTTGGAGAAATGTGTTCTGGCACAACTGCAGCCTTTTTTAGATGAAAATAGCACTTTAGATCCATTTCAGTCTGGATACAAAGCTTTGCACAGTACTGAATCTGCACTTTTGAAGGTTTTTAATGACTTGCTTTTAATGTCTGATTCTGGCAGCTCTGCCATTTTAGTGCTTTTAGGTCTTACAGCTGCCTTTGATACAGTCGACCACACAATTCTTTTAGACCGCCTGAGAGACCGTGTGGGTGTCAGGGGGACTGCGTTAGCGTGGTTCAGATCTTACCTGTCTGAGAGGTCCTTCTCTGTCAGGCTGGGGGACGCCACCTCCTCTTCTGCCCCGCTTTACTGTGGTGTCCCCCAAGGATCTATTTTAGGCCCCATCCTGTTCGCTCTTTATCTCCTCCCTCTTGGAGATATTTTTAAGAAACATGGAGTGTTTTATCACTTTTATGCAGATGACTGCCAAATTTACATGCCGATTTCAAAAAGCCACGGCCCCCTGACCCCCCTTCTTAACTGTCTATGTGACGTCAAGGCTTGGTTAGCCCAGAATTTTTTAATAATGAATGAGGGAAAAACGGAAATTGTAGTTTTTGGTCCGGCCCTCACTGACTTGGGACCATTGCAAAATGATGTGCGTCCCAAAGTCACCAGCCTTGGCGTCACTATAGACAGCCATTTTAAACTAGACAAACAAGTCAATGGCGTTTTAAAATCGGGTTTTTATCACCTTCGTCTTTTAGTGAAGGTTAAACCGTTTTTATCTTTGAACCTTTTTGAACAAGTGGTGCATGCTTTTATTTCAAGTGGCCTGGACTACTGCAATGCACTTCATGCTGGCATTAGCCAAAAAGCTCTCTCCCGGTTGCAGTTAGTCCAGAACGCGGCAGCACGACTTTTAACAGGGGCCAGGAAACGCCAGCATATAACCCCAATTCTTCAGAGTTTGCACTGGCTCCCTGTTCATTTTAGAATTGATTTTAAAACATTGCTGTTTGTTTTTAAATCTTTACATGGACTGGCACCTCAATATATCTCGGACCTCATCCAAATTTACATTCCTGCTCGCGCTCTGAGGTCCGAAAGCCAGCTCCAGCTCGTGGTGCCCAAGACCAGACTTAAGACCAGGGGAGACAGGGCCTTCTCTGTGGTCGGCCCTAAGCTCTGGAACACTCTGCCGTTCCATGTTCAAACTGCTTCCACAGTGGAGTGTTTTAAGTCTCGTCTTAAGACCCACTTTTATTCTTTGGCTTTTAACACTACGTGAGTTGTGTGGTCCTCTGTTCTCTGTTGTCCTCTGTGTTTTTTTATACACTTGTATTTTTATTTTACTGTTTTAATTGATTTTACCCTTTAAAATAGTTTTTAATCATATTTGTTTTTATATTGTTTTTATTGGTTTTATTTGTATTCATTTTTTGTTTTATTCAGTCATTGGTGGAGCATAATATTGTTTTTAACATGGCTGTGCAGCACTTTGGAAACGTTATTGTTGTTTAAATGTGCTATATAAATAAAGTGGATTGGATTGGATTATACATACAGTATGTCTTGTGTTTATTTATTGTTTTACTCATTCCCAGCTGAATATCAGGTCCCACCCGTGACTCCTTAAAGGGGAACATTATCACAATTTCAAAAGGGTTAAAAACAATAAAAATCAGTTCCCAGTGGCTTGGTGTATTTAAAAAAATTTTTTTTTAAATTTTACCGGTCTCGGAACATCCCTAAAAAAAGCTTGATATTCGCTATTTGCGATGAGACTATCCATTTCCCTGTGACGTCATACAGTGCTGCCAATGTAAACAAACAACGGCGAATACCACAGCAAGATATAGCGACATTAGCTCGGATTCAGACTCGGATTTCAGCGGCTTAAGCGATTCAACAGATTACGCATGTATTGAAACAGATGGTTGGAGTATGAAAGTATTGAAGAAGAAACTGAAGCTATTGACGCTATTCATAGCCATAGCATGGCCGAATAGCTGCGTTAGCATCGCCGGTAAAATGTGCGGACCAAAGGATCAGGACTTTTGCATCTTGTGACACTGGAGCAACTTAAATCCGTCGATTGGTAAGTGTTTGTTTCGCATTAAATGTGGGTGGAAGGAAATGTAATATAGTTGCAAATGCATCTGCAGGTTATCCATACATCTCTGTGCCATGTCTGCTTTAGCACCGCCGGTAAATAGCATGTTAGCGTCGATTAGCGTAGCATGTTAGCATCGATTAGCTGGCAGTCATCAACAAAACTCACCTTTGTGATTTCGTTGACTTTATCGTTGCAAATGCATCTGCAGGTTATCCATACATCTCTGTGCCATGTCTGCTTTAGCAGCGCCGGTAAATAGCATGTTAGCGTCGATTAGCGTAGCATGTTAACATCGATTAGCTGGCAGTCAACATCAACAAAACTCACCTTTGTGATTTCGTTGACTTTATCGTTGCAAATGCATCTGCAGGTTATCCAAACATCTCTGTGCCATGTCTGCTTTAGCACCGCCGGTAAATAGCATGTTAGCGTCGATTAGCGTAGCATGTTAGCATCGATTAGCTGGCAGTCAACATCAACAAAACTCACCTTTGTGATTTCGTTGACTTTATCGTTGCAAATGCTTCTGCAGGTTATCCATACATCTCTGTGCCATGTCTGCTTTAGCACCGCCGGTAAATAGCATGTTAGCATCGATTAGCGTAGCAAGTTAGCATCAATTAGCTGGCAGTCAACATCAACAAAACTCACCTTTGTGATTTCGTTGACCTTATAGTTGCAAATGCATCTGCAGGTTATCCATACATCTCTGTGCCATGTCTGTCATCGCCGGTAAAATGTGCAGACACTCCCGCACATTCAATGGGGGTCTGGCGGCAGATTTCTTGCAACTTTCGCATATTCGGGCCAGTGGTGCAACTTGAATCCCTCCCTGTTAGTGTTGTTACACCCTCCGACAACACACCGACGAGGCATGATGTCTCCAAGGTTCCAAAAAATAGTCGAAAAAACGGAAAATAACAGAGCTCAGACCCAATGTTTACAATGTGTTGAAAATGAAAATGGCGGCTGTATTACCTCGGCGACGTCACATTCTGACGTCATCGCCCCCAGAGCGATAAACAGAAAGGCGTTTAATACGCCAAAATTCAACCCATTTAGAGTTCGGAAATCGGTTAAAAAAATATATGGTCTTTTTTCTGCAACATCAAGGTATATATTGACGCTTACATAGGTCTGGTGATAATGTTCCCCTTTAAGTCGCGTAGTGGCAGCGACACCCGGAGAACTTGTGTTCGTTTGTTACAACCACCACCTGTCAGGAGCAGGTAAGGAGTCGGTGCCTTGCTCAGGGACACCCCGACATGAACCAGTAAACTACCCACTGAGCTTGCCGCCCCGATGTAGTTTCTAGGGCACGCGATTTGATTTGATTCGATTCTTGGGGTGACGATTCTCAATTGAAATTAATTGGCAACACTATCCATCCATCCATTTTCTACCGCTTATTCCCTTTTGGGGTGGCGGGGGGCGTTGCCGCCTATCTCAGCTAAAATCGGGCGGAAGGCGGGGTGGGGTGCACCCTGGACAAGTCGCCACCTCATCGCAGGCCCTAATGTGTGAATGTGAGTGTGAATGTTGTCTATCTGATGCAATGAGGCGGCGACTTGTCCAAGGTGTACACCGCCTTCCGCCCGATTGTAGCTGAGATAGCCACCAGCGAACCCCGCCACTCCAAAGGGAATAAGCGGTAGAAAATGGATGGATGGATGGATTCAAAATGAATACCTTTTCAATAAGATTGGGTGTCTGTTGTATGATTAACTACATTCTTCCATAAATTAAACAGCTCTGATACATTTCTATATTACTTAAAATAAAACTTTTTTTTTTTTTTTTTAAATAATATTCTACCCAAACATTTAATAAAGTCAAATACAAATCCATTAAGGTAAGATTCAAAATACAAACATTTTGACACTCCTCGATGCCAATAGGCGGGCGGCATAGCTCGGTTGGTATAGTGGCCGTGCCAGCAACTTGAGGGTTGCAGGTTCGATTCCCGCTTCCGCCACCCTAGTCACTGCCGTTGTGTCCTTGGGCAAGACACTTTACCCACCTGCTCCCAGTGCCACCCACACTGGTTTAAATGTAACTTAGATATTGGGTTTCACTATGTAAAGCGCTTTGAGTCACTAGAGAAAAAGCGCTATATAAATATAATCCACAATAATTCACAATAGCTGCAGTTGCCAGCATCGTTATCTTGCTCTGTATGCGCTGTAAAGTCTTACTACTCATGTGTTACTCCTCAGTGCTATTTATGCTGACTTGAGGGTTGCAGGTTCGATTCCCGCTTCCGCCATTCTAGTCACTGCCGTTGTGTCCTTGGGCAAGACACTTTACCCACCTGCTCCCAGTGCCACCCACACTGGTTTAAATGTAACTTAGATATTGGGTTTCACTATGTAAAGCTCTTTGAGTCACTAGAGAAAAAGCGCTATATAAATATAATTCACAATAATTCAGTTGTCAGCATCGTTATCTTGCTCTGTATGCGCTGTAAAGTCTTACAACTCCTGTGTTACTCCTCAGTGCTATTTATGCTGACCGAGCAATATTTTCCTTACTGCTCACTTAGATAAAAAAACAAGATAAACATTACCGACGAGGACTAACCTTTTCCCCAGCGAGCTGAGTGGCGTGCTGAGGCTGAGCGGCGCCCGGCCAGGTCTCTGGCTGCGTCCGCTCAGCCTGGCGGCGGTCGGGGCTCTCGAAGGTTCGGCCGTGCGTGCGGGGCTGCCGGCGGGGGGCTTCACGTCAAGGTCCTTCAGCACGTCGTAGTTGATCTTGGACGAGATCTTCTTCTGCTCCAGCATCTTCTCGATGGCCTCGTCGGCCGTGTTGGCCCGGATGGACGCGTGCCTCCTCGGCTTTGCTCGGGGCTGGAGGAAAGAAGACGGCGCGTTTAGCGTATTTTTCCGGTTTATAAGTCGCTCCGACCGAAAATGCATCATAAAGAAGGAAAAGAAAAACCACATATAAGTCGCACTAGAGCAGACCTGGGCAAATTAAGGCCTGGGGGCCACATTAAGCTTTTCAATCTGGCCCGCCGGACATTCGCAAATCTTTTTTTTTGTTTTAGATCTTTAAGATGGAAAGTGTAGCTGCCATTATGATGTGCAGCAATGTTTTCTAATGACCGTAAGTCTTGAACTATACTAAGTCTTTCAATGGTTGGAATCTGCATTTTTGCATGGTATACTTGTTACTATGGTAATCTAATTAGTTACTATGGTAATCTAAATCAGACGAGGCACCAAGCAGTGTGGGTGGGGAGCGTTTCCACTGAGTGTTTCAGGCACTGAAATGTGGGTGTCAGGGACAGATGCGGAAGGAGATTTTTACATCAAAGTTCTACAGCAGGGGTCGGGAACCTTTTTGCCTGAGAGAGCCATGAAAGTCAAATATTTTTAAAATGTATTTCCGTGAGAGCGATATCATTGTTTTTAACACTGAATACAACTAAATACGTGCATTTTTTTAAGTAAAACCAACTTTTTTTTAGAGTAAAATGAGTATTTATTTTTAATAACATTATTTCTTGAACAGGTGCGGGAAAAAACGGATGGATGGATTAATATGCATAAAGGATGTTTTATATTTTGAACGTTATTTTTAACATCGTGATTACCAGCGGAATTATTCATTACTTATGTTAATGGGTCGGGAACCTTTTTGCCTGAGAGAGCCATGAAAGCCAAATATTTTAAAAATGTATTTCCGTGAGAGCCATATCATATTTTTTGACACTGAATACAACTAAATGCGTGCATTTTTTTAAGTAAAACCAACTTTTTTTTAGAGTAAAATGAGTATTTATTTTTAATAACATTATTTCTTGAACAGGTGCGGGAAAAAACGGATGGATGGATTAATATGCATAAAGGATGTTTTATATTTTGAACGTTATTTTTAACATCGTGATTACCAGCGGAATTATTCATTACTTATGTTAATGGGTCGGGAACCTTTTTGCCTGAGAGAGCCATGAAAGCCAAATATTTTAAAAATGTATTTCCGTGAGAGCCATATCATATTTTTTGACACTGAATACAACTAAATGCGTGCATTTTTTTAAGTAAAACCAACTTTTTTTTAGAGTAAAATGAGTATTTATTTTTAATAACATTATTTCTTGAACAGGTGCGGGAAAAAACGGATGGATGGATTAATATGCATAAAGGATGTTTTATATTTTGAACGTTATTTTTAACATCGTGATTACCAGCGGAATTATTCATTACTTATGTTAATGGGTCGGGAACCTTTTTGCCTGAGAGAGCCATGAAAGCCAAATATTTTAAAAATGTATTTCCGTGAGAGCCATATCATTGTTTTTAACACTGAATACAACTAAATGCGTGCATTTTTTTTAAGTAAAACCAACATTTTTTAGAGAAAAATGAGTATTTATTTTTAATAACATTGTTATTTCTTGAACAGGTGCGGTAAAAAATGGATGGATGGATTAAAATGCATTAGAATGTTTTATATTTTGAACGTTATTTTTAACATTGTGATTACTAGCGGAATTATTCATTACTTATTGTGTTAATGGGTCGGGAACCTTTTTGGCTGAGAGAGCCATGAAAGCCAAATATTTTAAAAATGTATTTCCGTGAGAGCCATATCATATTTTTTAACACTGAATACAACTAAATGCGTGCATTTTTTTAAGTAAAACCAACATTTTTTAGAGTAAAATGAGTATTTATTTTTAATAACATTATTTCTTGAACAGGTGCGGTAAAAAACGGATGGATGGATTAAAATGCATGAGAATGTTTTATATTTTGAACGTTATTTTTAACATCGTGATTACCAGCGGAATTATTCATTACTTATCGTGTTAATGGGTCGGGAACCTTTTTGGCTGAGAGAGCCATGAAAGCCAAATATTTTAAAATGTATTTCCGTAAAGAGCCGTATCATATTTTTTAACACTGAATACAACTAAATGCGTGCATTTTTTTAAGTAAAACCAACATTTTTTAGAGTAAAATGAGTATTTATTTTTAATAACATTGTTATTTCTTGAACAGGTGCGGGAAAAAACGGATGGATGGATTAAAATGCATGAGAATGTTTTATATTTTGAACGTTATTTTTAACATCGTGATTACCAGCGGAATTATTCATTACTTATCGTGTTAATGGGTCGGGAACCTTTTTGGCTGAGAGAGCCATGAAAGTCAAATATTTCAAAATGTATTTCCGTGAAGAGCCATATCATATTTTTTGACACTGAATACAACTAAATGCTTGCATTTTTTTAAGTAAAACCAACATTTTTTTTTTGAGTAAAATGAGTATTTATTTTTAAAAACATTGTTTTTTCTTGAACAGGTGCGGTAAAAAACGGATGGATGGATTAAAATGCATGAGAATGTTTTATATTTTGAACGTTATTTTTAACATCGTGATTACCAGCGGAATTATTCATTACTTATTGTGTTAATGGGTCGGGAACCTTTTTGGCTGAGAGAGCCATGAAAGCCAAATATTTTAAAAATGTATTTCCGTGAGAGCCATATCATATTTTTTAACACTGAATACAACTAAATGCGTGCATTTTTTTAAGTAAAACCAACATTTTTTAGAGTAAAATTAGTATTTATTCTTAATAACATTGTTATTTCTTGAACAGGTGCGGTAAAAATGGATGGCTGGATTAAAATGCATTAGAATGTTTTATATTTTGAACGTTATTTTTAACATCGTGATTACCAGCGGAATTATTCATTACTTATCGTGTTAATGGGTCGGGAACCTTTTTGGCTGAGAGAGCCATGAAAGCCAAATATTTTAAAAATGTATTTCCATGAGAGCCATATCATATTTTTTAACACTGAATACAACTAAATGAGTTCATTTTTTTAAGTAAAACCAACATTTTTTCGAGTAAAATGAGTATTTATTTTTAATAACATTATTTCTTGAACAGGTGCGGTAAACATGGATGGCTGGATTAAAATGCATGAGAATGTTTTATATTTTTAACTTTATTTTTAACATCGTGATTACTAGCGGAATTATTCATTACTTATTGTGTTAATGGGTCGGGAACCTTTTTGGCTGAGAGAGCCATGAAAGTCAAATATTTTAAAAATGTATTTCCGTAAAGAGCCATATCATATTTTTTAACACTGAATACAACTAAATGCGTGCATTTTTTTAAGTAAAACCAACATTTTTTAAGGTAAAATGAGTATTTATTTTTAATAACATTGTTATTTCTTGAACAGGTGCGGTAAAAATGGATGGATGGATTAAAATGCATGAGAATGTTTTATATTTTGAACGTTATTTTTAACATCGTGATTACTAGCGGAATTATTCATTACTTATCGTGTTAAGGGGTCGGGAACCTTTTTGGCTGAGAGAGCCATGAAAGCCAAATATTTTAAAATGTATTTCCGTGAGAGCCATATCATATTTTTTAACACTGAATACAACTAAATGAGTTCATTTTTTTAAGTAAAACCAACATTTTTTAAGGTAAAATGAGTATTTATTTTTAATAACATTGTTATTTCTTGAACAGGTGCGGTAAAAATGGATGGCTGGATTAAAATGCATTAGAATGTTTTATATTTTGAACGTTATTTTTAACATCGTGATTACCAGCGGAATTATTCATTACTTATCGTGTTAATGGGTCGGGAACCTTTTTGGCTGAGAGAGCCATGAAAGCCAAATATTTTAAAATGTATTTCCGTAAAGAGCCATATCATATTTTTGAACACGAATACAAATAAATGCGTGCATTTTTTAAAGTAAAACCAACATTTTTTAGAGTAAAATGAGTATTTATTTTTAAAAACATTGTTTTTTCTTGAACAGGTGCGGTAAAAAATGGATGGATGGATTAAAATGCATTAGAATGTTTTATATTTTGAACGTTATTTTTAACATTGTGATTACTAGCGGAATTATTCATTACTTATTGTGTTAATGGGTCGGGAACCTTTTTGGCTGAGAGATCCATGAAAGCCAAATATTTTAAAAATGTATTTCCGTGAGAGCCATATCATATTTTTTAACACGAATACAACTTAATGCGTGCATTTTTAAAGTAAAACCAACATTTTTAGAATATAATAAGTCTAATTATTTTTAATAACATTGTTATTTCTTGAGGGCTTCACAGTGGCAGAGGGGTTAGTGCGTCTGCCTCACAATACGAAGTTCCTGCAGTCCTGGGTTCAAATCCAGGCTCGGGATCTTTCTGTGTGGAGTTTGCATGTTCTCCCCGTGAGTGCGTGGGTTCCCTCCAGGTACTCCGGCTTCCTCCCACTTCCAAAGACATGCACCTGGGGATAGGTTGATTGGCAACACTAAATTGGCCCTAGTGTGTGAACGTTGTCTGTCTGTGTTGGCCCTGCGATGAGGTGACGACTTGTCCAGGGTGTACCCTGCCTTCCGCCCGATTGTAGCTGAGATAGGCGCCAGCGCCCCCCGCAACCCCAAAAGGGAATAAGCGGTAGAAAATGGATGGATGTTATTTCTTGAACAGGTGCGGTAGAAAATGGATGGATGGATTAAAATGCATTACAATGTTTTATATTTCGAACGTTATTTTTAACATCGCGATTACCAGCGGAATTATTCATTACTTATCGTGTTAAGCAATGTCAGCTAAGATTTATCTGAGAGCCACATGCAGCCACATCTGGCTCTAGAGCCATAGGTTCCCTACCCCTGTTTTTACAGCTTAGCAATGCATCAGATACAGTGGGGCAAAAAATTATTTAGTCAGCCAGCGATTGTGCAAGTTCTCCCACTTAAAATGATGACAGAGGTCTGTAATTTTCATCATAGGTACACTTCAACTGTGAGAGACAGAATGTGAAAAAAAAATCCAGGAATTCACATTGTAGGGATTTTAAAGAATTTACTTGTAAATTATGGTGGAAAATAAGTATTTGGTCAACCATTCAAAGCTCTCATTGATGGAAGGAGGTTTTGGCTCAAAATCTCACGATACATGGCCCCATTCATTCTTTCCTCAACACGGATCAATCGTCCTGTCCCCTTAGCAGAAAAACAGCCCCAAAGCATGATGTTTCCACCCCCATGCTTCACAGTAGGTGTGGTGTTCTTGGGATGCAACTCAGTATTCTTCTTCCTCCAAACACGAGGAGTTGAGTTTATACCAAAATGGATACATGGATGATACAGCAGAGGATTGGGAGAATGCCATGTGGTCAGATGAAACCAAAATAGAACTTTTTGGTATAAACTCAACTGGTCGTGTTTGGAGGAAGAAGAATACTGAGTAGTATCCCAAGAACACCACACCTACTGTGAAGCATGGTGGGTGGAAACATCATGCTTTGGGGCTGTTTTTCTGCTAAGGGGACAGGACGACTGATCCGTTTTAAGGAAAGAATGAATGGGGCCATGTATCGTGAGATTTTGAGCCAAAACCTCCTTCCATCAGTGAGAGCTTTGAATGGTTGACCAAATACTTATTTTCCTCCATAATTTACAAATAAATTCTTTAAAATTCCAACAATGTGAATTCCTGCATTTTGTTTTCCCACATTCTGTCTCTCACAGTTGAAGTGTACCTATGATGAAAATTACAGACCTCTGTCATCATTTTAAGTGGGAGAACTTGCACAATCGGTGGCTGACTAAATACTTTTTTGCCCCACTGTATATTAGATTGTAGGTGGTTTTTGTACCCTTGGCAATCATATTTTGATGTGTTTGTATATGTGGATGAAGAGGAGGTGTGACGTTTAAATGTCAATAATCAGTGTTTTATCGTTCATAGTTAATATTGGAAATCTCACATTCTTTATTTTCATGTACATTCTGGGTGTCTTTTCAGTAATAAAATGTGAAATTCCATTCCGTTTTTAAGGCGGTCTCTCATAACGTTTTTAGCATTCAATCAGACATTAATGTAAGGTTTTATATTAGTGTTCCTAAAAATAATACCGGCCCCCAGACACATTTTTTCTAGATTTTTTTTTGTGCAATGGCGCTATGTGAAAGATTAACTAGCAGAACTCAGCTGAAAATTAGAGATGTCCGATAATGGCTTTTTCGCCGATATCCGATATAGTACAACTCTTAATTACCGATTCTGATATCAACCGATACCAATATATACAGTCGTGGAATTAACACATATTTATGCCTAATTTTGTTGTGATGCCCCGCTGGATGCATTAAACAATGTAGCAAGGTTTTCCAAAATAAATCAACTCAAGTTATGGAAAAAAAGTGCCAACATGGCACTGCCATATTTATTATTGAATTTACAAAGTGCATTATTTTTTTTTAACATGCCTCAAAACAGCAGCTTGGAATTTGGAACATGCGCTCCCTGAGAGAGCACGAGGAGGTTTAGGTGGGCGGGGTTGGGGGGCGGGGAGGTATATATTTTAGCGTCCCGGAAGAGTAAGTGCTGCAAGGGGTTCTGGGTATTTGTTCTGTTGTGTTCATGTTGTGTTACAGTGTGGAAGTTCTCCCGAAACGTGTTTGTCATTCTTGTTTGGTGTGGGTTCACAGTGTGGCGCTTATTTGTAACGGTGTTAAAGTTGTTCATACAGCCACCCTCAGTGTGACCTGTATGGCTGTTGACCAAGTATGCTTGCATTCACTTGTGTGTGTGAAAATCCGTAGACATCATGTCATTAGGCCGGCACGCAAAGGCAGTGCCTTTAAGGCACGCCCCCGTATTGTTGTCTTGGTGTAAATCGGGAGAAATTCGGGAGAATGGTTACACCGGGAGACTTTCGGGAGGGGCACTAAAATTCTAGTCTCTCTGGAAAATCGGGAGGGTTGGCAAGTATGACTGGGAGACGCAGGTGCTCTGTACTTCTCCCTAGGTTTGCGTACCACTCCGTACAGCGGCGTTTTAAAAAGTCATAAATTTAACTTTTTGAAACAGATTCCAATCATTTCTGATATTACATTTTAAAGCATTTGTCGGCCGATAATATCAGCAGTCCGATATTATCAGACATCTGTACTGAAAATAAAATGTCAAAACAGGATATGAACACAGTAAGATCAAAGAGCTGGTCTGTGCGTGTAGATGAAGTGAAGTGAAGTGAATTATATTTATATAGCGCTTTTCTCAAGTGACTCAAAGCGCTTTACATAGTGACACCCAATATCTAAGTTACATTTAAACCAGTGTGGGTGGCACTGGGAGCAGGTGGCTAAAGTGTCTTGCCCAAGGACACAACGGCAGTAACTAGGATGGCACAAGTGGGAATCGAACCTGCAACCCTCAAGTTGCTGGCACGGCCACTCTACCAACCGAGCTATGCCACCCAGTTGATCATGGGTATCAAACTCTGGGCCGCGGGCCAAATTTGGCCCGCCATTTAATTTCATTTGGCCCTTGAGGCAACATCAAATTAACATTATAGCTGGCCTGCCGGTAACACCACATTCACCGCTAATACTCATACTTGCCAAACCCTCACGATTTACCCGGTAGACTCCCGAAGTTTAGTGCCCTTCCTGAAAATCTCCCTGGGCAACCATTCTCCCGATTTCCACCCGGACAACAATATTGGGAGCGTGCCTTAAAGGCACTGCCTTTAGCGTCCACCACAACATGTCGTCACATCCTCTTTTCCTCCATATAAACAGCGTGTTGGTCAAGTCACATAATATATGCGGCTTTCACACACACCAATGCGAATGCCACGCATACTTGGTCAACAGCCATACAGGTCACACTGAGGGTGGCCATATAAACAACTTTAACATTGTTACTAATATCCGCCACACTGCGAACCCACACCAAACAAGAATGACAAAACACATTTCGGGAGAACACCCGCACCGTAACACAACATAAACACGACAGAACAATTACCCAGAACCCTTTGCAGCACTAACTCTTCCGGAACGCTACAATATACACCCCCCGCTACCACCAAACCCCGCCCACCTCATTTTTATTTTATTTTCGGATTTATTAGCCTGTGAAAAAAGTTAATGTTGATATTTACCTCAGAAGGCTGCAAATACAAAAGAGGCATTCCTTTTTTTAATTAAATTGTATTTAATATACCAGAAATGTTTTTGGAAAGTTGATTTTGCACTATTACGTTATATAAGCTCTGCCTGTTCAATGGGAGGAAGCCCGAGTCCCCGGAGAGAACATGCAAACTCCACACAGAAAAATCCCGAGCCCGGGATTGAACCCAGGATTACTCAGGACCTTCGTATTGTGAGGCAGATGCACTAAACCCTGTACCGCCGTGCTGCCCTATTTAAGCCTTGCTTGTTCAATATTCATTGCAAAACTTGTTTGGGTCCCTATTTAAAGGTTAATTTGTTCAACCTTGGCCCGCGGCTTTGTTCAGTTTTAAATTTTGGCCCACCCCGTATTTGAGTGGACTGCTCCTCCACATCGAGAGGAGCCAGATGAGGTGGTTCGGGCATCTGGTCAGGATGCCACCCGAACGCCTCCCGAGGGAGGTGTTGAGGGCACGTCCAACCGGTAGGAGGCCACGGGGAAGACCCAGGACACGTTGGGAAGACTATGTCTCCCGGCTGGCCTGGGAACGCCTCGGGATCCCCCGGGAAGAGCTAGACGAAGTGGCTGGGGAGAGGGAAGTCTGGGCTTCCCTGCTTAGGCTGCTGCCCCCGCGACCCGACCTCGGATAAGCGGAAGAAGATGGATGGATGGATGGATGGATGGATGTATTTGAGTTTGACACCCCTGGTGTAGATAATCACATGAGTGAAGTGGACAGTGAGCAGTTGGTGAACGTGAACTCAGTGCAAAGGATAGATCAGTTTGTGTTTAAGAGCACGATGGCTGAGGCAATTAAACGGTTCTTCGTTTAGATCTGAATGGTCCGCTGCAATCAGGCTTAATGACTTATGTAAAAAATACTAAACGGTCTATTCCGATCCGATCTTGCTGATTGTATTGATTGATTGATACTTTTATTAGTAGATTGCACAGTACAGTACATATTCCGTACAATTGACCACTAAATGGTAACACCCCAATAAGTTTTTCAACTTGTTTAAGTCGGGGTCCACGTTAATCAATTCATGGTAATTGTACTCCACATTCCATCCAGAAACCTACGTTCCAAGAACACCGGCTTATTATCCATCCATCCATTTTCTACCGCTTATTCCCTTTCAGGGTTGCGGGGGGCGCTGGCACCTATCTCAGCTACAATCGGGCGGAAGGCAGGGTACACCCTGGACAAGTCGCCACCTCATCGCGGGGCCAACACAGATAGACAGACAACATTCACACTCACATTCACACACTAGGGCCAATTTAGTGTTGCCAATCAACCTATTAGTGATTGTTAAAATAAAGCCAATAATGCAATTTTTTGTGGTCCCCTTTATTTAAAAAAGTACCGAAACGTATTGAAACAATTGGTACCCGGTACCAAAATATTGGTATCGGGACAACACTAATTTGTTGTTGAAATTATTACAATAAATTGAATATTTCCCATGCTTCCTACCTTCTTCTTCTCCTTGTAGACGCCTTGCTCCTTCTCCAAGGCGATCTTGGCTTCCTTTTCTGCAAAACAGGGTCCACGTGTCAGCCGGCCTCGCACGGCGATGCCCGCGTCAAGACAATGGCGTGACAAACCTTTTTGCTCCTTGAGGTAGTCCGAGTTCTGGGCGATCCACATGGCCGTCTTCACCTGGACTTCCTGGTCGTTCAGCAGGTACTGCGCACACACATCAGCCGGTGTTTACAAACAACTTCCCCGAGCGGATATCATAGATTTGCAATGACGGCTGACAAGGTCCAAGGTCAAGTCGGGCCGCTGCGGTCCAACGAGCCTGGATTGATTTTCTAACAATTTTCAGTTGGTAGTGTCAGTTAGTGCGTGCGTACCAGCTCAATCTCGCTGTCGTCAATGCCGCTGAGGTCCAGCTCGCCGCCTTCGACAGAGTCACCTGTCACACAAAGACGGTCAACCTTTCTTGGGACATTTTCAACAGCAGTTTTTTGTTTTGAGTCAGGTGACTATCCCTATCCCCATCACAGGGTGACCATGGTTCTATGCCGCCTGCCTAGTAAGCCACCACGGAGCCACAAATGGTGGATAAAGGGGGAGCTATAGGGGGTGTTTACAGGTTCGATATTGGTCCAAGGCTGTCCTTTGTCACCGATTCTATTCATAACTTTTATGGACAGAATTTCTAGGCGCAGTCAAGGCGTTGAGGGGTTCCGGTTTGGTAACCGCAGGATTAGGTCTCTGCTTTTGCAGATGATGTGGTCCTGATGGCTTCATCTGACCGGGATCTTCAGCTCTCGCTGGATCGGTTCGCAGCCGAGTGTGAAGCGACCGGAATGAGAATCAGCACCTCCAAGTCCGAGTCCATGGTTCTCGCCCGGAAAAGGGTGGAGTGCCATCTCCGGGTTGGGGAGGAGACCCTGCCCCAAGTGGAGGAGTTCAAGTACCTAGGAGTCTTGTTCACGAGTGGGGGAAGAGTGGATCGTGAGATCGACAGGCGGATCGGTGCGGCGTCTTCAGTAATGTGGACGTTGTACCGATCCGTTGTGGTGAAGAAGGAGCTGAGCCGGAAGGCAAAGCTCTCAATTTACCGGTCGATCTACGTTCCCATCCTCACCTATGGTCATGAGCTTTGGGTCATGACCGAAAGGATAAGATCACGGGTACAAGCGGCCGAAATGAGTTTCCTCTCCCTTAGAGATAGGGTGAGAAGCTCTGCCATCCGGGAGGAACTCAAAGTAAAGCCGCTGCTCCTTCACATTGAGAGGAGCCAGATGAGGTGGTTCGGGCATCTGGTCAGGATGCCACCCGAACGCCTCCCTAGGGAGGTGTTTAGGGCACGTCCAACCGGTAGGAGGCCACGGGGAAGACCCAGGACACGTTGGGAAGACTATGTCTCCCGGCTGGCCTGGGAACGCCAAGGGATCCCCCGGGAAGAGCTAGACGAAGTGGCTGGGGAGAGGGAAGTCTGGGTTTCCCTGCTTAGGCTGTTGCCCCCGCGACCCGACCTCGGATAAGCGGAAGATGATGGATGGATGGATGGATATTGGTCCAATATCAGCGAAAAATGGTTAAGTCGATGAATCGAACTCGATAAGTTAAAGTGAAGCATCTCGTCGTTCATTAGGTGTCTTTGGGCTGATAGCATGCACGCGATAAAACAAGTTAGCCCAGGGGTCCATCCATACATCTTCTTCCGCATATCTGAGGTCGGGTCGCGGGGGCAGCAGCCTAAGCAGGGAAGCCCAGAATTTCCTCTCCCTAGTCACTTCGTCCAAGTCTCCCCAGGGGATCCCGAGGCGTTCCCAGGCCAGTTGGGAGACATAGTCTTCCCAATGTATCCTGGGTCTTCCCCATGGCCTCCCTAGGGAGGCGTTCGGGTGGCATCTGATGACCAGATGCCCAAAACCACCTCATCTGGCTCCTCTCGATGTGGAGGAGCAGCGGCTTTACTTTTAGCTCTTCCTGGATGACAGAGCTTCTCACCCAATCCCCGCCACCCGGCGGAGGAAACTCATTTCGGCTTCTTGTACCCGTGATCTTGTCCTTTCGGTCTCAAACTCAATTTACCTGGGGGCCACTGGATGCAGAAACTGTGTGAGGCTGGGCCGCAAGAATAGATTTCTTAATAAATCTAACTAGCACTTTTTAATGAATTCACCTTCTATGAATGGCTTTCCGTAGCATTGCCAGGGCGGGAAAGCCAACCCTCACGATTTTTCCGGGAGACTCCTGAATTTCAGTGCACCTCCCGACAATCTACCGGTGCAACCATTTTCCCTTCACCGTCCTCTAAAACAGTGGTTCTCAACCTTTTTTCAGTGATGTACCCGCTGTGAGCATTTTTTTTAATTCAAGTACCCCCTAATCAGAGCAAAACATTTTTGGTTGAAAAAAAGAGATAAAGAAGTAAAATACAGCACTATGTCATCAGTTTTTGATTTATTAAATTGTATAACAGAGCAAAATAGTGCTCATTTGTAGTGGTCTTTCTTGAACTATTTGGGAAAAAAATATATAAAAATAACTACAAAAAACTCGGTGAAAAAATAAACAAGCGATTCAATTATAAATAAAGATTTCTAAACATAAAAGTAATCATCAACTTAAAGTGTAATAGAGATCCATCTGGATTCATGAACTTCTAAACATTTCTTCACAAAAAAAATAAATCTTTAACATCAATATTTATGGAACATGTCCACAAAAAATCTAGCTGTCAACCGACGCAAGTAGGAAGGGTGGGGGTGTGTTTATTGTTGCCCGGAAGAGTTAGGGCTACATGGGATTCTGGGTATTTGTTCTGTTTTGTTTATGTTGTATTACAGTGCAGATGTTCTCCTGAAAGGTGTTTGTCATTCTTGTTTGGTGTTGGTTCACAGTCTGGCACATATTTGTAACAGTGTTAAAGTTTTTTTTTTACGGCCACCCTCAGTGTGACCTGTATGGCTGTTGATCAAACATGTCTTGCAACATCACACGTGGGTACTGCAACAAATAAATGGGCTTGCACGCAGTCTGTACAGGATGTAGAGGGCGCTAAAAGCAGCGCAAATATGGCACCCCATGAGTAATATTGATTGGGTAGAAATTGTCAGGGTTTTCTAGAGAATGGATGCCTTGAAATTAAGGGGGACTCCCGGGAGAATTGGGAACGTTGGCAAGTATGACGCTGTCAAGCTCCGTTCATGTTAAACTCGCGGGCCGCATTAAATTCTCATATCAAAGTGCCCGCATGTTTAAGACCCCCTGCTCATGACCATAGGTGAGGATGGGAACGTAGATCGACCGGTAAATTGAGAGCTTTGCCTTCCGGCTCAGCTCCTTCTTCACCACAACGGATCGATACAACGTCCGCATTACTGAAGACGCCGCACCGATCCGCCTGTCGATCTCACGATCCACTCTTCCCCCACTCGTGAACAAGACTCCTAGGTACTTGAACTCCTCCACTTGGGGCAGGGTCTCCTCCCCAACCCGGAAATGGCACTCCGCCCTTTTCCGGGCGAGGACCATGGACTCGGACTTGGAGGTGCTGGTTCTCATCCTGGTCACTTCACGCTCGGCTGCGAACCGATCCAGTGAGACCTGAAGATCCTGGCCAGATGAAGCCAACAGGACCACAGCTTCTGCAAAAAGCAGAGACCTAATCCTGCGGTCACCAAACCGGATCCCCTCAACGGGGTGTCAAAAAATAAATAAATTAAGATTTTCAAATGAAACGCGATTCTTACTTGCAACGATTCTTAATTAAAAAAAATAGTTCAGTTAGAACGACGGCGCCAGGCATGTGATGTCACACAGCTAAACACGAGGACAATCAATCAATCAATGTTTATTTATATAGCGCTAAATGACGAGTGTCTCAAAGGGCTGCACAAGCCGCAACGACATCCTCGGCTCAGATCCCACAACAGGGCAAGGAAAAACACAACCCAATGGGATGACAATGAGAAACCTTGGAGAGGATCGCAGATGGGGGACCCCCCAGCCCCTCCCCAATGGGCAACCGGGGCAAAGGGCGTCGAGTGGATCTAACATTATATAGTGAGAGTCCAGTCCATAGTGGATCTAACATAATAGTGAGAGTCCAGTCTGCAGTGGACCTAACATAATATTGTGAGACTCCAGTCCATAGTGGATCTAACATTATATTGTGAGAGTCCAGTCCATAGTGGATCTAGCATAATATTTTGAGAGTCCACTCCATACTGGATCTAACATAATAGTGAGAGTACAGTCCGTATAGGATCAAACATAATATTGTGAGAGTCCAGTCCATAGTGGATCTAACATAATATTGTGAGAGTCCAGTCCATAGTGGATCTAACATAATAGTGAGAGTCCAGTCTACAGTGGACCTAACATAATATTGTGAGCGTCCAGTCCATACTGGATCTAACATAATAGTGAGAGTACAGTCCGTATTGGATCAAACATAATAGTGAGAGTCCAGTCCATAGTGGTTTAACATAATATTGTGAGCGTCCAGTCCATAGTGGATCTAACATAATATTGTGAGTCCAGTCCATAGTGGATCTAACATAATAGTGAGAGTCCAGTCCATAGTGGATCTAACATAATATTGTGAGAGTCCAGTCCATAGTGGATTTAACATAATATTGTGAGAGTCCAGTCCATAGTGGATCTAACATAATAGTGAGAGTCCAGTCTACAGTGGACCTAACATAATATTGTGAGAGTCCCGTCCATAGTGGATTTAACATAATATTGTGAGAGTCCAGTCCATAGTGGATCTAACATAATAGTGAGAGTCCAGTCTACAGTGGACCTAACATAATATTGTGAGAGTCCCGTCCATAGTGGATCTAACATAATAGTGAGAGTCCAGTCTACAGTGGATCCAACATAATATTGTGAGAGTCCAGTCCATAGTGGATCTAACATAATAGTGAGAGTCCAGTCTACAGTGGACCTAACATAATATTGTGAGTGTCCAGTCCATAGTGGATCTAACATAATATTGTGAGACTCCAGTCCATAGTGGATCTAGCATAATATTTTGAGAGTCCAGTCCATACTGGATCTAACATAATAGTGAGAGTCCAGTCTACAGTGGACCTAACATAATATTGTGAGTGTCCAGTCCATAGTGGATCTAACATAATATTGTGAGACTCCAGTCCATAGTGGATCTAGCATAATATTTTGAGAGTCCAGTCCATACTGGATCTAACATAATAGTGAGAGTACAGTCCGTATTGGATCAAACATAATATTGTGAGAGTCCAGTCCATAGTGGGTTTAACATAATAGTGACAGTCCAGTCCATAGTGGATCTAACATAATATTGTGAGAGTCCAGTCCATAGTGGGTTTAACATAATAGCGAGAGTCCAGTCTACAGTGGATCTAACATAATAATTTGAGAGTTCAGTCCATACTGGATCTAACATAATAGTGACAGTCCAGTCCATAGTGGGTTTAACATAATAGTGACAGTCCAGTCCATAGTGGATCTAACATAATATTGTGAGAGTCCAGTCCATAGTGGGTTTAACATAATACTGAGTCCAGTCCATAGCGGATTTAACATAATAGTGAGAGTCCAGTCCATAGTGGATCTAACATAATATTGTAAGAGTCCAGTCCATAGTGTGTTTAACATGTTAGTGAGAGTCCAGTCCATAGTGGGTTCAACATAATAGTGAGAGTCCAGTCTACAGTGGATCTAACATAATAATTTGAGAGTTCAGTCCATACTGGATCCAACATAATAGTGAGAGTCCAGTCTACAGTGGACCTACCATAATATTGTGAGAGTCCAGTCCATAGTGGATCTAACATAATAGTGAGAGTCCAGTCTACAGTGGACCTAACATAATAGTGTGAGAGTCCAGTCCATAGTGGATCTAACATAATAGTGAGAGTACAGTCTGTAGTGGATCAAGCATAATATTGTGAGAGTCCAGTCCATAGTGGATCCAACATAATATTGTGAGAGTCCAGTCCATAGTGGATCTAACATAATAGTGAGAGTCCAGTCCATAGTGGATCCAACATAATAGTGAGAGTCCAGTCCATAGAGGATCCAACATAATAGTGTGATAGTCCAGTCCATAGTGGATCTAACATAATAGTGAGAGTCCAGTCTACAGTGGACCTAACATAATATTGTGAGAGTCCAGTCCATAGTGGATCCAACATAATATTGTGAGAGTCCAGTCCATAGTGGATCTAACATAATAGTGAGAGTCCAGTCTACAGTGGACCTAACATAATATTGTGAGACTCCAGTCCATAGTGGATCTAGCATAATATTTTGAGAGTCCAGTCCATACTGGATCTAACATAATAGTGAGAGTACAGTCCGTATTGGATCAAACATAATATTGTGAGAGTCCAGTCCATAGTGGATCTAACATAATAGTGACAGTCCAGTCCATAGTGGATCTAAAATAATATTGTGAGAGTCCAGTCCATAGTGGGTTTAACATAATAGTGAGTCCAGTCCATAGCGGATTTAACATAATAGTGAGAGTCCAGTCCATAGTGGATCTAACATAATATTGTGAGAGTCCAGTCCATAGTGTGTTTAACATAATACTGAGTCCAGTCCATAGCGGATTTAACATAATAGTGAGAGTCCAGTCCATAGTGGATCTAACATAATATTGTAAGAGTCCAGTCCATAGTGTGTTTAACATGTTAGTGAGAGTCCAGTCCATAGTGGGTTCAACATAATAGTGAGAGTCCAGTCTACAGTGGATCTAACATAATAATTTGAGAGTTCAGTCCATACTGGATCCAACATAATAGTGAGAGTCCAGTCTACAGTGGACCTACCATAATATTGTGAGAGTCCAGTCCATAGTGGATCTAACATAATAGTGAGAGTCCAGTCTACAGTGGACCTAACATAATAGTGTGAGAGTCCAGTCCATAGTGGATCTAACATAATAGTGAGAGTACAGTCTGTAGTGGATCAAGCATAATATTGTGAGAGTCCAGTCCATAGTGGATCCAACATAATATTGTGAGAGTCCAGTCCATAGTGGATCTAACATAATAGTGAGAGTCCAGTCCATAGTGGATCCAACATAATAGTGAGAGTCCAGTCCATAGAGGATCCAACATAATAGTGTGATAGTCCAGTCCATAGTGGATCTAACATAATAGTGAGAGTCCAGTCTACAGTGGACCTAACATAATATTGTGAGAGTCCAGTCCATAGTGGATCCAACATAATATTGTGAGAGTCCAGTCCATAGTGGATCTAACATAATAGTGAGAGTCCAGTCTACAGTGGACCTAACATAATATTGTGAGACTCCAGTCCATAGTGGATCTAGCATAATATTTTGAGAGTCCAGTCCATACTGGATCTAACATAATAGTGAGAGTACAGTCCGTATTGGATCAAACATAATATTGTGAGAGTCCAGTCCATAGTGGATCTAACATAATAGTGACAGTCCAGTCCATAGTGGATCTAAAATAATATTGTGAGAGTCCAGTCCATAGTGGGTTTAACATAATAGTGAGTCCAGTCCATAGCGGATTTAACATAATAGTGAGAGTCCAGTCCATAGTGGATCTAACATAATATTGTGAGAGTCCAGTCCATAGTGTGTTTAACATAATAGTGAGAGTCCAGTCCATAGTGGGTTCAACATAATAGTGAGAGTCCAGTCTACAGTGGATCCAACATAATAATTTGAGAGTTCAGTCCATACTGGATCCAACATAATAGTGAGAGTCCAGTCTACAGTGGACCTACCATAATATTGTGAGAGTCCAGTCCATAGTGGATCTAACATAATAGTGAGAGTCCAGTCTACAGTGGACCTAACATAATATTGTGAGAGTCCAGTCCATAGTGGATCTAACATAATAGTGAGAGTACAGTCTGTAGTGGATCAAGCATAATATTGTGAGAGTCCAGTCCATAGTGGACAATCTATAATAACTTCAGAAAGAAGTTTTGGGCTGTAAATCTTCGGGCACAACAAGATTCGATTCTTGAGGGTAACGATTCTATTCAGAATCAATTCAAAACGAATCTTGATTCAAAATCACTTTTTAACAACATTGGATGCCAGTTCTATAATTTACGTCATTCCTCCATAAAATAGATAAACAGCTCTGACTGATTTTTATATTACTTCAAAGAAAATTGGCTTCGTAGAATAGAATCCTACCCCTAACATTGAATAAAGTCAAATACAAATAAAGGCCACAAGAGAAGTATCCAACACTTCTCTTTTCTAAAGTATCAATCAATCAATCAATGTTTACTTATATAGCCCTAAATCACTAGTGTCTCAAAGGGCTGCACAAACCACCACGACATCCTCGGTAGGCCCACATAAGGGCAAGGAAAACTCACACCCAGTGGGACGTCGGTGACAATGATGACTATGAGAACCTTGGAGAGGAGGAAAGCAATGGATGTCGAGCGGGTCTAACATGATACTGTGAAAGTTCAATCCATAATGGATCCAACACAGTCGCGAGAGTCCAGTCCAAAGCGGATTCAACACAGCAGCGAGAGTCCCGTTCACAGCGGAGCCAGCAGGAAACCATCCCAAGCGGAGGCGGATCAGCAGCGCAGAGATGTCCCCAGCCGATACACAGGCAAGCAGTACATGGCCACCGGATCGGACCGGACCCCCTCCACAAGGGAGAGTGGGACATAGAAGAAAAAGAAAAGAAACGGCAGATCAACTGGTCTAAAAAGGGAGTCTATTTAAAGGCTAGAGTATACAAATGAGTTTTAAGGTGAGACTTAAATGCTTCTACCGAGGTGGCATCTCGAACTGTTACCGGGAGGGCATTCCAGAGTACTGGAACCCGAACGGAAAACGCTCTATAGCCCGCAGACTTTTTTTGGGCTTTGGGAATCACTAATAAGTAATAATAAGTAAATCTATACAGCAGATATAGATCATCTACATCAACAATATGATTTGTATGAGTGGCTGAACAGGACAAAATAAAAAAATAAAAATAAAATAAACATTAAATTACTTTTTACATTGAGAATCGTTACAAGTAAAAATTGTAATTCATTCGGAAAAAAAAAAGACACCCCTAGTTAATACTAAATATTAGTTTTTTTTTCATATATGTATGTTAAAAAAAATAAATATTGAGCCTTTTTACAGAACATCCCATCCTAGCATTATGCAAATATTTGCGACAACGTCATGGTGACCACGCCCCCATCGCCACATGTATCTTGGCAATCTAGGGGAAACCCTGTTGCTGTTATGCATTGTTACATCAGGGGTACATTTGGTCTCAAAATAATGTTGACCATAATATACTTTGTAGGTCAATTTATTGTCATGCCTGTAGGGGCTTGCATCTAAAATCTCCAATATAAGCTGCATCCAAAGCTGGACAGTCAGTTAACATCGAAATGTCCTACAATAACCACAGAAGGTTGGTCTACCTGTATTTTAATTAGTAATTTACCAAATGTAAACATGGCAAGCTATAAAATACTACGAGCTAGCAGCTACACAACAACTAAGCACACACTAGCATACCCGCTAGACATACGTAGGAATTGTCCTTACAATCAATGTTTACTTATATAGCCCTAAATCACTAGTGTCTCAAAGGGCTGCACAAACCACCACGACATCCTCGGTAGGCCCACATAAGGGCAAGGAAAACTCACACCCAGTGGGACGCCGGTGACAATGATGACTATGAGAACCTTGGAGAGGAGGAAAGCAATGGATGTCGAGCGGGTCTAACATGATACTGTGAAAGTTCAATCCACAATGGATCCAACACAGTCGCGAGAGTCCAGTCCAAAGCGGATCCAACACAGCAGCGAGAGTCCCGTTCACAGCGGAGCCAGCAGGAAACCATCCCAAGCGGAGGCGGATCAGCATCGCAGAGATGTCCCCAGCCGATACACAGGCAAGCAGTACATGCAGTCTACAACATGAAAGGTGTCTATACACACAAGTACTAATGATAGTTGCATATTCCTACAGATATAAAGTCTACAAAACAGAATACGGTTGGAAAGTATCCAGTAACACACGTGTCCACATTATTCAAACTCACTGTGTAACGAACTTAACTTAATGAAGTATTTGCTACGGCGCACACGCAGTCCGCTTTTCCCTTTTCTGCAAGAGTACCTGAGAGCGCCGCTAGACTCGCCCCCGCGCTTGCAACTGCGCTTACTGCGTGGACCGCGCCCATGCGCCGCCGAAGCCAGAGGCAATCTGCAATCAACGCACCGGTCCTCCAATGGGAAGCGACAGTATAAAGAGCCTCGCCGCGGAACGTAGCCCTTTGTACAGTAAGCTTCTCGTCTCAGACTCCGCTCCTGCTCTCTCTCTCTCGCTCGCTCGTGCCTCGTCTTGATTTGTCCTCGTCGTCTCTTGTCCCCACAGTCCTCCGTGTCTCAGCTTTAGCTGTGCGCTTCTGCCGCTGCTCTTCCCCCCTCCCCCCGGACTTTGATTGCCTTCCCCGATCCTCGACCCCACGCTCGGACTTCTGGACGCCTCTCCCCTGCCCCACGACCACGCTCGGACCGCGGACCTCTCTGCTTCTCCCCCGCTGGACTTGGACGCCGCCACATCCAACACGCACTCCAACAAACCTTCCAGTATATACACATGCGTTTAATTTCAACACATAGTATTCCATTCACACACATAGTAGCACACACACCCCAGGTAATCATCAAGTGCTCAATAAAACCCGTTGAGCTAGATCCTCTGTTGTCATGTCGTCTCCTTCCCTTTGTCTTAGCTTAGAGGTGACAGAGCTTTCGCTGCTGCTGCTCCCAAGCTCTGGAGCGACCTACCTCTAAATGTTAGACAAGCCTCCTCTCTTCCTGTTTTTAAATCTCTCTTAAAAACACACTTTTATTCCTTGGCTTTTAACACTAAGTGATATCCATCATGCTGTGAACCTGTTTTTATGTTTTATTTATTTATTTTTTATCATGTTCTGTTTGGCTGCCCTTTGTCACCGATTCTGTTCATAACTTTTATGGACAGAATTTCTAGACGCAGTCAAGGCATTGAGGGGTTCCGGTTTGGTGGCCGCGGGATTAGGTCTCTGCTTTTTGCAGACGATGTGGTCCTGATGGCTTCATCTGGCCGGGATCTTCAGCTCTCACTGGATCGGTTCGCAGCCGAGTGTGAAGCGGCCGGAATGAGAATCAGCACCTCCAAGTCCGAGTCCATGGTTCTCTCCCGGAAAAGGGTGGAGTGCCATCTCCGGGTTGGGGAGGAGACCCTGCCCCAAGTGGAGGAGTTCAAGTACCTAGGAGTCTTGTTCACGAGTGGGGGAAGAGTGGATCGTGAGATCGACAGGCGGATCGGTGCGGCGTCTTCAGTAATGCGGACGTTGTACCGATCCGTTGTGGTGAAGAAGGAGCTGAGCCGGAAGGCAAAGCTCTCAATTTACCGGTCGATCTACGTTCCCATCCTCACCTATGGTCATAAGCTTTGGGTCATGACCGAAAAGATAAGATCACGGGTACAAGCGGCCGAAATGAGTTTCCTCTCCCTTAGAGATAGGGTGAGAAGCTCTGCCATCCGGGAGGAACTCAAAGTAAAGCCGCTGCTCCTTCACATCGAGAGGAGCCAGATGAGGTGGTTCGGGCATCTGGTCAGGATGCCACCCGAACGCCTCCCTTGAGAGGTGTTTAGGGCACGTCCAACCGGTAGGAGGCCACGGGGAAGACCCAGGACACGTTGGGAAGACTATGTCTCCCGGCTGGCCTGGGAACGCCTCGGGATCCCCCGGGAAGAGCTAGACGAAGTGGCTGGGGAGAGGGAAGTCTGGGCTTCCCTGCTTAGGCTGCTGCCCCCGCGACCCGACCTCGGATAAGCGGAAGAAGATGGATGGATGGATGGTTCTGTTTGTGTTGTGTTGTTTGCTCGGTCTTCGTATTATCTTTTAACCTGTCCGTTGGACAGCACTTTGGCTACCCTTGTAGTAAATTTTAAATGTGCTTTATAAATAAAGTTGATTTGATTTGATTTGTCGACTCATAACAGTATTGTGGAACAAAGTGTGGCCCAAAAAAATCTGACAATTTCACTTCAACTAATAAGTTTTTCATACCAATTGTTCTGAGTAATTTGATTAAATGAAACCCTTTGTAACAAACACAAAATAAAAGTATGCATATTTTGTGCTGACATTCTATCAGATTATAATCGTTACTCGCCTAGACTCGAGGGTCCAACATGGGTATCGGAAGTTAAGAAGTTGTATTGCGAGTGAGAAACGCTTTTAAATTCTAGAAATAAACTGATTGATTTTGAGTTTGAGTTTATTTCGAACATGCAAGCATACAACATGACACATCACAATTTCCAGTTTCTCTTTTCAACATGTTCGAAAAGGAGAAGGAAGAAGCAGAGCTTATTTAATCCTACCCCTTTTCTTTTACATAACAGTTGCTAAAACTTTTGTTCACTTCCTGTTCTCAATGTATTCACAATGTATACTCCATAAGTAATAAGTAATCACAACACAAATATATAAATAATTGCTTAAGTTTTAATCCATACGATGAGATAAATCAGATTATTTTGAGAATGAATGCGTGAGTAAAATCAGAATGTTTCTCATGGTTCTTCATTTTTGTACTTTGTAAACACTTCCAGTTTGAAGAGTTTCTTGAAGTGGATCACATTAGTACATTGTTTGATTGCTTTGCTTAATCCATTCCATCATTTAATTCCACATACTGATATACTGAAGGTTTTACGCCTGCACTGGCTTCCTGTGCACTTAAGATGTGACTTTAAGGTTTTATACTTACGTATAAAATACTACACGGTCTAGCTCCATCCTATCTTGCCGATTGTATTGTACCATATGTCCCGGCAAGAAATCTGCGTTCAAAGGACTCCGGCTTATTAGTGATTCCCAAAGCCCAAAAAAAGTCTGCGGGCTATAGAGCGTTTTCCGTTCGGGCTCCAGTACTCTGGAATGCCCTCCCGGTAACAGTTCGAGATGCCACCTCAGTAGAAGCATTTAAGTCTCACCTTAAAACTCATTTGTATACTCTAGCCTTTAAATAGACTCCCTTTTTAGACCAGTTGATCTGCCGTTTCTTTTCTTTTTCTTCTATGTCCCACTCTCCCTTGTGGAGGGGGTCCGGTCCGATCCGGTGGCCATGTACTGCTCGCCTGTGTATCGGCTGGGGACATCTCTGCGCTGCTGATCCGCCTCCGCTTGGGATGGTTTCCTGCTGGCTCCGCTATGAACGGGACTCTCGCTGCTGTGTTGGATCCGCTTTGGACTGGACTCTCGCGACTGTGTTGGATCCACTATGAATTGAACTTTCACAGTATCATGTTAGACCCGCTCGACATCCATTGCTTTCCTCCTCTCCAAGGTTCTCATAGTCATCATTGTCACCGACGTCCCACTGGGTGTGAGTTTTCCTTGCCCTTATGTGGGCCTACCGAGGATGTCGTGGTGGTTTGTGCAGCCCTTTGAGACACTAGTGATTTAGGGCTATATAAGTAAACATTGATTGATTGATTGATTAAGTGTTGTACGTGCATACAAATGTTTTAAATTGCATTTTTCTCTAAGATTATATTTCTCTTCTTTTGTTGAGAAGAATTGTTGTATATTCTTGGGACGCAGGTTATAGTTTGCTTTGTGTATAATCTTAGCTGTTTGCAATTCCACTATGTCGTGGAATTTCAGTATCTTTGATTCAATAAATAAAGGGTTTGTTCTCTATACCCAACATGATGTATTATTCTAACTGATCTTTTTTGTAATACTGTTAGTGAATGAAGTGTACTTTTGTAATTATTTACCCATATTTCTACACAGTAACTCAGATATGGTAAGCAGTAGAGAATATAAAGTGATTTTTGGTCTCGAACATATTTGGCTTTATTCATTATTGATGTATTTCTTGCAACTTTATGTTGTATATTTTTTACATGAGATTT
Organism: Nerophis ophidion; assembly: GCF_033978795.1. Classification (NCBI taxonomy): domain Eukaryota; kingdom Metazoa; phylum Chordata; class Actinopteri; order Syngnathiformes; family Syngnathidae; genus Nerophis; species Nerophis ophidion. Next base: position 8,859,259 of record NC_084634.1, on the reverse strand, counting down.
CCAGTTTTTGTACGTTAAACTGAAATTATTCTCTTGGAAAAGTGTTTTGTGTTCATATTTCTGATTCATTGTATTCAAATGATTTCTTATGAGTAAAATGTGACCTTGTTTCGGCTGTAATGTGCATGCCAGGCCACTTGTTGGCGACGTCGCATCGCAAAGAAACACGCATTTTAGCGCTTAAAGTAAAACCATAACGGACCGTAGGCTGTCAAAAGTAAAACACTGTAGTACTAAGACCTCCACACGACCCTCCGGAGCAGCACTTCATTAAGCAGAACCTTTCCTAATCTTAAACCCCCCCCCCCCTCAATGAGGAGTTAAAAAAATCCCGTTGATCCGCTCGCGTCACTCGCTATCAGGCGGGCCCAGCCCTCTAAGAACTTCCCGTGCGTAAAGACTGAGGGGAGATAAGAGCCAGCACCGAGACTCAGGATAAGACGGGGCCCCTTTGTCGGGGGCGCTCATGTATGGATCATTCAACCACTGCTTTGAGAGCAATAAATTCTATACGAAGGTGCGTTAAGCTCACAATTTGATGCAAATACTTTTTTATTGCCTTTTGAAATAGACAATGTCATAACTAGCAGCAATATTCATCACTATTATATCCTCGTGCCGTATCTTTTTAGGGACACAGCATACAGCAGGGGTGTCCAAAACACAGTCATTACGTCATTGGTTCAACAAAGCATTCTATGAATGCTACACATTTGCTGAAAGTGTGATTAAATCAGATCAATGACCCTAGAAAGCACTTTGAAATAATGGCACAGCATTTAGCTATATGACAAAACATGACCAAACAACCTTCCCTAGTCATGGTGCAAAAAAAAAAAAAAAGCAACTATCAAAGGTCAACACACAGTCACCTGCTCCCTGAACATTGTGGATATAATGAAAAACACCCATTTAAATCCATTAGAGTGCATGATGGGGAAAAAATGCAAAAACACTCCCTCCACACGCATTTTAACAGCTTGATATTTCTGATTCATCACAAAATTTGAAGGAGGTCGTCTTGGAAGTAAACAAGGTAGGAGTCAAACTATGACATACTCTTATTATCCAATGATATTCATTACACTGTATATTAATCAATCACATTTCATTTACATAGCTCTTAACCACAAACGTCTCAAAGGGCTTCACAAATTCAAATACTAATGTACAATACGACCTTTTGACTATTTATGTCTATATTATTCATGCAGGGGTGTCAAACTCGCAGCCGCGGGCCAATTCTGATAATATCGGACTGCCGATATTATCGGCCGATAAATGCTTTAAAGTGTAATATCGGTATCGGTTTCAAAAAGTTAAACGTATGACTTTTTAAAATGCCGCTGCACGGAGTGGTACAGAAGCAGTTGCGTCTCCCAGTCAGCAGCCCCTCCACTCTCCCACACACAACATAGGAGTTGACGACTGTAGCGTGAGAGGTTTACTGGCAGCACTTGATGACCTCATCAAACCAGCGCAAGCGGAGCACAACAACAACAAGAGTGTGTTGTTGCCGGTGCTGTAGCCGTGGCTAACAAGTGAGCTTGCTCAGTGACTGACTAACCACACCATGTCTATGGTTTGGGATTCTTTTAAAGCGTCTCTGACGGATAAAAAAACTGGCAATGACTGCAAAAGTGAAGTGAAGTGAATTATATTTATATAGCGCTTTTCTCTAGTGACTCAAAGCGCTTTACATAGTGAAACCCAATATCTAAGTTACATTTAAACCAGTGTGGGTGGCACTGGGAGCAGGTGGGTAAAGTGTCTTGCCCAAGGACACAACGGCAGTGACTAGGATGGCGGAAGCGGGAATCGAACCCGCAACCCTCAAGTTGCTGGCACGGCCACTCTACCAACCGAGCTATACCGCCCCAAAAAGTTGGTCATGCGAGGAGGAACCAAGACGTCTTCCTTTAATACGAGCAATTCGATCTCCCACCTGTTCAAAAATCATAAGGAGATACACGATGAATACAAGCGGAAGATGGAGGAAAAGCAAACACCGAAAAAAAGCGGTACCACACAGTTGTCGCTTAAGGACTCCGCCGAGAAAAAACAAAAACACAACAAAAACCACTCCAAGGCGAAAGCCCACAATGGTGGTCAGGGACAACGCACGCAGTACGTCGAAAGTCACGGTGGAGTTTGGTGTGGCTAGTCTGCCCTGCATGGCGGACATGAATTGATTTACGAGTTGAAAAACTTATTCGGGTGTTACCATTTAGTGTTCAATTGTACGGAATATGTACTCAACTGTGCAATCTACTAATAAAAGTATCAATCAATCAATCAAAACACTTTGCATCTCGTAGTGAACAGAGGTGCCCTGTCTCAACGCAGCATTTCAGAAGCTCTGGCTGACTGCTAGGCCACTTCAAGCACTCACCACCCGCTTGCAGCACATTTTTGTTACTCGTACAAATACGTTAGAGCAGGGCAGATTGAGCCCAGTTTATAATTTCCTGTTATACAGTATACCAGGCAGTCTTGCACTAAAGGAGGACTATGTTATGTTATTGTTTACTTCATTACTCTAGTATACTCTGGACCAGAGGTGGGTAGAGTAGCCAGAAACTGTACTCAAGTAAGAGTACAGTTACTTTCGAGATTTATTACTCAAGTAAAAGTAAGGAGTAGTCACCCAAATATTTACTTGAGTAAAAGTAAAAAGTATGTTGTGAAAAAACTACTCAAGTACTGAGTAACTGATGAGTAACCTGATTACGGCAACAAATAATGCACAAAAACATAAAAATAGCAATGAGCAAATTCAGAGCCAGGAATATCTCTTAAGCTACTAGAACAATAATATATATTAAATAATAGTACATTAAAATAAAATAAAAAAAAATGGCACATTGAGCCACAATAACTTAACAGCACCATAGGCTCAATAGGCATTGATTGATTTGATTGATTGATTAAAACTTATATTATTAGATTGCAAAGTACAGTACATATTCCGTACAATTGACCACTAAATGGTAACACCCCAATAAGTTTTTCAACGTTTATCAATTACTTAGTAAATGACCAAGTCGAGGTGATCTACCTCATATATACATACACACACATCATTTATACACACACATCACACACATCATTTATACACGAACAAATTATATATATATATATACATATATATAGATATACACATACATACATTAATATATACAGCATATAATTTATATTTATTTATTTTGCCGTTTTTGTTCACATGTTAAAGGTGTTTTAATGAATATACATGCATGTTTAACATATAGATTCCTATCTTTCATGAAGACAAAAATATAAGTTGGTGTATTACCTGATTCTGATGACTTGCATTGATTGGAATTAGACAGTAGTGCTGATAATGTCCACGTTTTCAAATGGAGGAGAAAAAAGTTCCTCTTTTCTGTCTAATACATCATGAAAGTCGTTGGTTTTTGGCATCTTATTTGTCCAGCTTCCATATTCGTTTTTATACACTTTACAAGAAATACATTGGCGGCAAACTCCGTAGTTTGCTAGTTTGTTTGCTCTGGCTTTCGGAGACTCTTATTTTGTTAGCGCAGGTGCGATGGAGCGGCGCTTTTATTGTGAAGACGGGAACTGTGCGATCAGTCTTTAGGCTTTTGACGGGAAGTACGGTTGAAATAAAAAGTGCCTTTTTTCCTTTACACTTTTTATTGATTGATTGAAACTTTTATTAGATTGCACAGTACAGTACATATTCCGTACAATTGACCACTAAATGGTAACACCCCAATACGTTTTTCAACTTGTATAAATCGGGTCATGTGACCGCCTGGCTCTGTTTGATTGGTCCAACGTCACCAGTGACTGCATGTGATTGGTGAAACGCAGGCATGCGTAGATTCTACTTTGAAGCTCTGTCATTAACCAAAACAAACATTAATAGATCGATTAAAAAAAAGTAGCGAGTAGCGAGCTGAATGTAGATAAATGGAACGGAGTAAAAGTAGCGTTTCTTCTCTATAAATATACTCAAGTAAAAGTATGTTGCATAAAAACTACTCGTAAAAGTAGAATTTATCCCGAAAGTTACTCAAGTAAATGTAACGGAGTAAATGTAGCGCGTTATTACCCACCTCTGCTCTGGACTGAAGCTGTGTGCCTTCATTGTTTTTCTAGCTGTTGTTTTGAGGCATGTTTAAAGAAAATAAAAAAATAATGCACTTTGTGAAAGTCAAAGTATAGTCGAGGGTATCAGCATTATCTCAGGGAGAGCATGTCCCAAACTCCAAGCTGCTGTTTTGAGGCATGTTAAAAAAAAAAAAAAAGTATTTTGTGACTTCAATAATAAATATGTTGGCATTTTTTTTCCATAACTTGAGTTGATTTATTTTGGAAAACCTGGTTACATTGTTTAATGCATCCAGCGGGGCATGAATAAATAAAATAAATGGGTTGTACTTGTATAGCGCTTTTCTACCTTCAAGGTACTCAAAGCGCTTTGACACTACTTCCACATTTACTCATTCACACACACACATTCACACACTGATGGAGGGAGCTGCCATGCAAGGCACCCATCAGGAGCAAGGGTGAAGTGTCTTGCTCAGGACACAACGGACGTGACGATGTTGGTACTAGGTGGGGATTGAACCAGGGACCCTCGAGTTGCGCACGGCCACTCTACCACTGTGCCACGCCGTCCCTCACATCACAACAACAACAACAAAATTAGGCATAGTAATATATTAATTCCACAACTGTATATATCGGTATAGGTTGATATCGGAATCGGTAATTAAGACTTGGACAATATCAGGATGTCGGCAAAAAATCCATTGTCGAACATCTCTAATTTTAATGGTCAGAGAATAAAAAAAACTGTTCACGACCTTCTAATTACAATTTTCCACATTATGAGGGACCTCGAAAAGGAAATAACACCTTGTCCCAGCAGGCACAATACATTAATACATGTCTTTTAAAACTGACTTTAAAACAATGTTGAAAAAGAATCGTATTTGCCATGTTGGCACTTTTTTTTCCATAATTTGAGTTGATTTATTTTGGATAACCTTGTTACATTGTTTAATGCATCACAACAAAATGAGGCATGATAATGTGTTCATTCCAAGACTGTATATATCGGTATCGGTTGATATCGGAATCGGTAATTAAGAGTTGGACAATATGGAATATCGGTAAAAAAGCCTTTATTGGACAGCTCTAATAAATATATACCTATATTGTATTACCATTACACACACCAAGTTCAAATTAAAGTTAAAGTTAAAGTACCAATGATTGTCCTCTACAATTTTTGTTCTCTGCATTTGACCCATCTTTAGTTTAGTTTATTTAGTTTATTAAGGATCCCCATTAGTCTACACCGCAGTGGAGACTATTCTTCCTGGGGTCCAGGCAAAAAACATCACACAACCACAGAACAAACGATTAAAATGCAGTACAACATGATCCAATAATAAATTGTCATAATACAAAAATAGCAACAACAAAGAACCAAAAAATACTAATAGATGTTGTTACTTAATAATTTTCATACCAAAGATAAAAATAGCAATGTAAAAATAGATATACTGTATACATTTTTGCAAAAATAAAACAAAGAACCAATGGCCTAAAACACATTAATGTACCAAAGACAAACAATAAGTGACGAAAAAGTATCATCCATCCGTTTTCTGCTGCTTATCCCATAATCAATAAAATACTCAATAGTCAATAAAAACAGTCATGACATTAGGTACAATCTAAAATAATCTCTTTACGCAATACTTCTCCTTTTAGTTTATTCTTAAAGCCCACTATGCTGGTGATTGATAGCAGATATTGTGGAAGTCTGTTCCAGTAAGTGATTGCCCGATACATTACAGTCTTTTTCAAAACATCACTTTTGGGTTTAAGACGGGTGAGCGCACCATCACCCTTGTACACCCCCTGGCAGGTGAGGGGAGCAGTGAGCAGCAGCGGTGCCGCGCCCGGGAATCATTTATGGTGATTTAACCCCCAATTCCAACCCCTTGATGCTGAGTGCTAAGCAGGGAGGTAATGGGTCCCATTTTTCATAGTCTTTGGTATGACTCGGCCGGGGTTCGAACTCCCAACCTACTGATCTATTGTATACATCTATTGTATACATCAAATGTATTAATAATCATTTAGGCATCTTCAGAATGGATCTGACTGTCATTTAAAAAGGTTTCCCTTTAGGGGGACCTGTTTTTTTTATCCCCATACCGTCAGAGATCCCCTAAAGGTGACTGTGTAAACAGAGCAATGTCCCCATTAAGTCAGCATTGCCAGAACAAACACAAACACACACACACACACACACACACACACACACACACACACGCACACACAAACCCAGTCTCTGCAATGGCGACTTTTTCCCCTTGGCCTCAGTCTGCACCCCCACTCCAGGGCCTAGGCTAAGACCGATTTTTTTATTTTATTTTAATCTTCTATTTTTTTTCTCCCCCCCCCTTGTTTACCTGTATGTCATCTTTTTTGTAAGGGGCGCTGGAAGCCGGCAGACCCGTCAGCGATCCTGTTCTGTCTCCCTGTAATGTTTGTCTGATCTTGAATGGGATTGTGCTGAAAATTGTAATTTTCCTGACGGAATAAATAAAGTACTATCTATCTATCTATTGTTAACATGCAAGAGGATCTCCCTGTCTGAACCGGACCCTCGCATTATTAACTGTACCAACTCTCGGCATCCTTCGCACCCCATTACCCGAGGTTGGTCCCCTCCAAGGTTTCTCATTGTCCCCGTTGGGTTTAGCTTTCTCCCTACCCGGATGTGGGCTCAGATACGGGGGTGTCTGAGCTGGGTTTGTGCAGTCCTTTGATACACTTGTGATCTCCTGCCTCTTGCCTGTCGTCAGCAGCCTTCCCATTCCAGAAGAATACGTATCCCCGATCTTCCAGAGAGTTGTAACCAGGTAGTCTTAGTCCCACTGGGTGCGGCGATGTCTATATTATACTTAGCCAGCTCTAGAGCTATGAGTGCGGTCTGACGTTCTGGGCGCTCAGCTGATATTCTGTCCAACAGAGTGCGTACATTCCACTCTGCTAAGCACAATGTTGTCGATATACTCTTTCTGGTTTCTCTTCCTGTTGTTCTTCTTCGTCCTTGTCTTTGTCTTTCTCCTGACTCACTTTCCACTGTCTGCCGGAGTGTGAACAGATCAGCGCGGACCTTGGTAACCCGGGCGACGTCCGAGCCGGTATGAAATCTATTTCTCCTGACCAATTTCATGAAAACTGCTTGCAAGAGGTTTCAAGTACTGCTAGCTTTTGCGGGACTAACAGCACAAACTTGGCAAATTGAGGTTTCTCAGGGGTAGACTGATTCCACGACTCTTTGCAGCGACTGACCAGATGATAGGTTTGTCCATCTCTGCTCTTGTGCAGAGTATGTCGCTACGCTCTGACTGGCATGGTCCACCACAGACCTTGTGACAGGAAACGGGATTGGAACTGCCAGGATGTCCAGCCTCACCCAGGGCACTTGTGATTAAGGGCCAAGTAAATCAACTTTGATTGATAGATAGATAGTACTTTATTGATTCCTTCAGGAGATTGAAGATTAAAACTGAAAACTGAAGGATTTCTAATTCTGATCCCCTTTTGTCTACTGCAGTCTGACCCACTAAGCACACAGTCAAGAAAATCCCCACAATGCTGCTTTTTTTCTCCTCCTCTCCCAGAGGACACTCCAGGATGACGACACGTTCACGCCAGGATCTTCACTCTGACTCAGACGCTGCTCATCAATGGGACAAAGACCGCCCCAGTCCAAAAGGTAGACTAATAATTCTTCCCCTGGCCTTCGGAGGGTCAGACTAGGCCACCAGGTACAGAGTCTTTTTCAGTCTGTTTCAGCCATATTGTTATCTGCAGGCCTGATCAAAACAAGCACAAAGCAGGTGGCGGTGTGAAAGCTCCTCCAGGATTGCCCCCCCTTTCAGAAACAAGGCCAGGCAATAAATAGAGTGTAAGACTCTCGCTGATACGGGCGGGTCGGGGCGAGCCCATTAAAACGTGACCCGGTCGACCTTGGTGGAGCGGACGCCCACTCAACCACCTGCTCCCCCCTCCCTCCGAGACCGGGGTTATTCGCGCAGAAATTGCTTGATTTAAAAACCTCCCTCCGAAGCCTGATGGTTTATGCCAGCAACTCCAAGTCCATGCTCGTCTTGCGCAGGTTTGACACCCCGTCACGGCGGCAGAGGGACGCCAAACATGACGACTTCCTTCCCGTAGAGCCCGAGGACACGCATTAAGTCCAATCATAACTGCTAACGCGTCCGCAGAGACCCTTCCTCCACTTCCACAGCTCCCGTGTTCCTCTGGTGCGGCCACATGTCCTCATCGTCCCAGCTGCCCCCCAGGACATCATCAGCGACCATCAATGAGTAATGAGCCATTATCAATTCAAGGGGGGGGGGGAAAGACGCTTCAAGGTTTAAAATGATGATTTAACACAAAGCTGTGCGTCAAATATTCATTGAACAGGTGCTCACGTTTAAAGTCCGAGTCTAATTAATCCATTAGAAGCTCCAAAGACCGCGACTGAAGACGAGTGTCCGAAGTGGATCCGTCTTCCGGATTTTGCCGGATCACTCTGTGCGGATGTAGGGATGGTGACCTGGGGTCTCATTAGCACGTCGCAGAGGCCATGATGAAGGCAAGGGACTGTGCCTTCCCCGTCGGATGACGTGGGCCTCGGTCAGGAGTGAGTCAACAGAGGTTTACAGATGACACAAGTCGTCTGGGGAGCCGCGTCACTCTCTTCTTTCCTCGCCAAGTGCAGCTGAGCGTTTGCACAAGGTGAAGAAAATAAACTTCGCGGGACAAGAAGGGTTGGGGAGGAGACCCTGCCCCAAGTGGAGGAGTTCAAGTACCTCGGAGTCTTGTTCACGAGTGGGGGAAGAGTGGATCGTGAGATCGACAGGCGGATCGGTGCGGCGTCTTCAGTAATGCGGACGTTGTATCGATCCGTTGTGGTGAAGAAGGAGCTGAGCCGGAAGGCAAAGCTCTCAATTTACCGGTCGTTCTACGTTCCCATCCTCACCTATGGTCATGAGCTTTGGGTCATGACCGAAAGGATAAGATCACAGGTACAAGCGGCCGAAATGAGTTTCCTCCGCCGTGTGGCGGGGGCTCTCCCTTAGAGATAGGGTGAGAAGCTCTGCCATCCGGGAGGAACTCAAAGTAAAGCCGCTGCTCCTCCACATCGAGAGGAGCCAGATGAGGTGGTTCGGGCATCTGGTCAGGATGCCACCCGAACGCCTCCCGAGGAAGTTGTTTAGGGCACGTCCAACCGGTAGGAGGCCACGGGGAAGACCCAGGACACGTTGGGAAGACTATGTCTCCCGGCTGGCCTGGGAACGCCTCGGGATCCCCCGGGAAGAGCTAGACGAAGTGGCTGGGGAGAGGGAAGTCTGGGCTTCCCTGCTTAGGCTGCTGCCCCCGCGACCCGACCTTGGATAAGCGGAAGAAGATGGATGGATGGGACAAGAAGGCTCTAAGAACGTTAACGTGGGGCCCGAGCTCATTGATTGGACTAAAGCAGGCGACCCCCAACCTTGATATGAAAGTTTAATGTTAGCACGGCCCGCGAGTTTTACATGAATGGCGCTTGACAGCGTTGTGTTATTTGGCTCCAAAATGTCTCTTTCAACGTTTTGGGTTGCCTACCCCTGCGTTAGTGGAAAAGCGGCAAGTGAGTGAAAGTGACAGAAGCGTTGCCATGGAGACGAGGGTTTTTTTTACATGCAGTCACACCGCGGCACCTGTCCGTGAGTAATAACAGTCCCCGATAACCTGGACCAATTCAAACCATCCATTTTCTACCACTTGTGTCCCTTTTGGGGTGGCGGAGGTGTGCTGGAGCCTTTCGCAGTTGCATTCGGTCGGAAGGCGGGGTACATGCTGGACAAGTCGCCACCTCATTGCAGGGCCAACACAGATAGACAGACAACATTCACACACTAGGGACACACACTAGTTGCCAATCAACCTATCCCCAGGTGCATGTCTTTGGAAGTGGGAGGAAGCCGGAGTCACGGGGAGAACATGCAAACTCCACACAGAAAGATCCCGAGCCCGGGATTGAACTCAGGACTACTCAAGTCCTTTGTATTGTGAGGCACATGCATTAAAGTTAAAGTACCAATGATTGTCACACACATACTAGATGTGGCAAAATTAATCTCTGCATTTGACCCATCACCCTTCATCACCCCCTGGGAGGTGAGGGGAGCAGTGAGCAGCAGCGATGGCCCCGCCCGGGAATCATTTATGGTGATTTAACCCCCAATTCCAACCCTTAATGCTGAGTGGCAAGCAGGGAGATAATGGGTCCCATTTTTATAGTCTTTGGTATGAGTCGGCCAGGGTTTGAACTCACGACCTAACGATCTCAGGGCGGACACCATAACCACTAGGCCACTGAGTACGTAACCCCTGTTCCACCGTGCTGCCCCCAATTCCAACCGTTATGTGTTTTTTTTATTGTTTAATTTACATTGCCTCACACGATGAACACTACATCCTTCCATCCATTTTCTACCCCTTATTCCCTTTTGGGGTCGCGGGGGGGGGGGGTGCTAGCGCCTATATCAGCTACAATCAGGCGGAAGGCGGCGTACACCCTGGACAAGTCGCAGGGCCAACACAGATAGACAACATTCACACTCACATTCACACACTGGGGCCAATTTTTAGTGTTGCCAATCAACCTATCCCCAGGTGCATGTCTTTGGAAGTGGGAGGAAGCCGGAGAACCCGGAGGGAACCCAAGCAGTCACGGGGAGAACATGCAAACTCCACACAGAAAGATCCCGAGCCTGGGATTGAACCCAGGACTGCAGGACCTTCGTATTGTGAGGATGAACACTAGATATATTTGTATATGGCGCCGGATAACACTCCGTGAGCGATCACATTTTTTGCGCTCGCTATCCTGGTACTTTCCCGACTATTATCCGCCGACCGCCGTGTTGCTGTAGGGAGGAAAAGCGGAACGACACACGTTGCAGAAATATCAATCAATCAATCAATCAATCAATGTTTACTTATATAGCCCTAAATCACTAGTGTCTCAAAGGGCTGCACAAACCGCTACGACACCCTCGGTAGGCCCACATAAGGGCAAGGAAAACTCACACTCAGTGGGACATCGGTGACAATGATGACTATGAGAACCTTGGAGAGGAGGAAAGCAATGGATGTCGAGCGGGTCTAACATGATACTGTGAAAGTTCAATCCATAATGGATCCAACACAGTCGCGAGAGTCCAGTCCAAAGCGGATCCAACACAGCAGCGAGAGTCCCGTTCACAGCGGAGCCAGCAGGAAACCATCCCAAGCGGAGGCGGATCAGCAGCGCAGAGATGTCCCCAGCCGATACACAGGCAAGCAGTACATGGCCACCGGATCGGACCGGACCCCCTCCACAAAGGAGAGTGGGACATAGAAGAAAAAGAAAAGAAACGGCAGATCAACTGGTCTAAAAAGGGAGTCTATTTAAAGGCTAGAGTATACAAATGAGTTTTAAGGTGAGACTTAAATGCTTCTACTGAGGTGGCATCTCGAACTGTTACCGGGAGGGCATTCCAGAGTACTGGAACCCGAAATGAAAACGCTCTATAGCCCGCAGAATTTTTTTGGGCTTTGGGAATCACTAATAAGCCGGAGTCCTTTGAACGCAGATTTCTTGCCGGGACATATGGTACAATACAATCGGCAAGATATGATGGAGATAGACCGTGTAGTATTTTATACGTAAGTAGTAAAACCTTAAAGTCGCATCTTAAGTGCACAGGAAGCCAGTGCAGGTGAGCCAGTACAGGCGTAATGTGATCAAACTTTCTTGTTCTTGTCAAAAGTCTAGCAGCCGCATTTTGTACCAACTGTAATCTTTTAATGCTAGACATGGGGAGACCCGAAAATAATACGTTACAGTAATCGAGGCGAGACGTAACAAACGCATGGATAATGATCTCAGCGTCTTTAGTGGACAGAATGGAGCGAATTTTAGCGATATTACGGAGATGAAAGAAGGCCGTTTTAGTAACGCTTTTAATGTGTGCCTCAAAGGAGAGAGTTGGGTCGAAGATAATACCCAGATTCTTTACCGTGTCGCCTTGTTTAATTGTTTGGTTGTCAAATGTTAGAGTTGTATTATTAAATAGAGGTCGGTGTCTAGCAGGACCGATAATCAGCATTTCCGTTTTTTTGGCGTTGAGTTGCAAAAAGTTAGCGGACATCCATTGTTTAATTTCATTAAGACACGCCTCCAGCTGACTACAATCCGGCGTGTTGGTCAGCTTTAGGGGCATGTAGAGTTGGCTGTCATCAGCATAACAGTGAAAGCTAACACCATATTTGCGTATGATGTCACCTATTCCCCGTGCGGCGGCTAAATACAAATATAATCCACAACCCCAAACATGTCTTTTTCAAAGCCTGCAGTGAAGAGAAAGGTTTGTGATGCGCAAAGACAATTCCAGGCGCAATATTCCTTTGTTGCGGTGCACGAGGGAAACAATTTCAAAGGTCATTATACAACTCGACATGCTGAGGTGTATGCCACATTTTTTTAAAGAAATATTTTCTCACGGCCCAGCCTTACCCAGACTCTGCATCCAGTGGACCCCAGGTCAACTGAGTTTGAGACCCCTGGACTAAAGTGTTGGGCCAGCATGGATCAATGCCGACACTAAGTGTGCGAGATGAGGCTACCCGAAGAGGGGACAAGAGCGAACACCGAGGAACTCTTTTTCTCATGTACTAACACATAGCCTTGCGACGGCATTAGCCGTAAACCACCGTCTTGTGTCAGCAGCTGAATGGTTTTTTAAGTCTGTAATGCACAGCACAATGTGATAGGACACCAATCATAATGAGTGAAAAACATGAACAATTATATTACAGCATCTGCAAAGTATTATTTCATGTTTTGTTTGAACACAGCTCGCCAGACAGTGTGTTAACAACTTTCAATCAATCAAAGTTTACTTATATAGCCCTAAATCACGAGTGTCTCAAAGGGCTGCACATACCACAACGACATACTCGATCCCACAAGGAAAAACTCAACCCAATGGGATGACAATGAGAAACCTTGGAGAGGACCCCAAATGAGGGGACACCCCCTGGACGACCGGGTGCAATGAATGCCGAGAGGGTACGGTTAATAACCTGAGAGTCGAGTGGATTTAGCGTAATATCGTGAGAGTCTAGACCAGACCTGGTCAAATTAAGGCCCGGGGTACGCATCTGGCCAGTTAAACTTTTCAATTTGGCCCGCCGGACATTCCCAAATAATTTTTTTTTAGATCTTTAAGATGGAAAGTGCTCCCGTCCAAAGGCAAAACCCAGTATCTCAATTTTGGTCAAAACCGAGCTGATAACAATTTTGGAGTTCCTAGGTCATATGCTTTACATTAGTGTATGCGATATTGTCATTTGTTCCGTAAGTAAGCAGGACCTAGCAACTACCACACAACCGCGTAGATACAACAGAAAAACCTAGTATCTCAAGGGACCAATCGGAGCTTCTTTGTCAGTCGCCTTATTGTCTTTAATGAGACATTTGCACGAATGGGGGCCGACGGTCAACCTGATTATGTGATATTACGGCACGAGGGGATATTTGGAAAATTGGCACAGGACGTTCCAAGCACCTTCATTAAATGTATTGTTCTTGATTCTTCCCCTTGCATACTCTTTTGGGCGGATAACTGTGGAGGTCAAAATAAAAACTGGACCCAATGTGCAAACGCAGAATGGGGCCCACCCGAGATTGTGATAAAATATCTGGAGAAAGGGCACACGTTCATGAGAGCGGATTCAATCCAGGGCTCAATCGGCCAAGAAAAAGAAAGCTCAAGAAAACATCTATGCGTTTGATGACTTTGTAGATCTTTGTAAGACAGCATCAAGATAGATTGGTTTTCTTTTGTTTTCTCAAAATCAGCTAGAAGCGAGTTACTAGGTTTTGGCTTTGGACGGGAGAGTGTAGCTGCCATTATGGTGTGCCAGTGATGTTTTCTAATGGCCGTAAGTCTTGAACTATACAAAGTATTTCAATGGTTGCAATCTGCACTTTGCATGATATACTAGTTACTATGGTAATCTTATTACTTACTATGGTAATCTAATTAGTTACTATGGTAATCTAAATCACAGCAGCTCAGAGGAGGCCCACGCACCAAGCAGTGTGGGTGGGGAGCGTTTCCACGGAGTGTTTCCAGAGCGAGCCTGAAAACGCGGGTGTCAAAGATTTTGAAAACAAAGTTCTAAAATTTAATCAGATTGTAGGTGGGATTTTTTTTTTTTTACCCTTCGCGTTCATATTTCGCTGTTTTATACTTTTTTATACGCCACACTGTGAACCCACACCAAACAAGAATGACAAAAATTTCGGGAGAACATCCGCACTGTAACACAATATAAAACACAACAGAACAACATAATAGTGTGAGAGTCCAGTCCATAGTGGATCTAACATTTTTGTTGTGTTTCGCTTGAGTGTAAAATATGTTGGAGAAGGTGTGTGACGTTCCTATGTTGTCAATATTCAGTGTTTTATGCATTGTAGTTAATATTGTAAATACCACATTCTTTATTTTCATGTACATTCTGGGTGTTTCGTTCCGTAAAAAAAATGTAAAATCCCATTCTGTTTTTGATGGCGGTCTGTCATAACGTTTTTAGCATTCAGACATTATTGTGAGGTTTTGTATGTGTTCCTAAAAATAGATATACTGGCCCCAGACACATTTTTTTCTCTAAATTTGGCCCCGAGTCAAAAGAATTGCCCAGGCTTGGTCTAGTCCATAGTGGATCTAACATAATAGTGTGAGAGTCCAGTCCATAGTGGATCTAACATAATAGTGTGAGAGTCCAGTCCATAGTGGATCTAAGATAATAGTGTGAGAGTCCAGTCCATAGTGGATCTAACATAATAGTGTGAGAGTCCAGTCCATAGTGGATCTAACATAATAGTGTGAGAGTCCAGTCCATAGTGGATCTAAGATAATAGTGACAGTCAAGTCCATAGATTAGATTAGATTAGATTAGATAGTACTTTATTTATTCCGTCAGGAGAGTTCCTTCAGGAAAATTAAAATTTTCATTTTTAGTGGATCTAACATAATAGTGTGAGAGTCCAGTCCATAGTGGATCTAACATAATAGTGTGAGAGTCCAGTCCATAGTGGATCTAACATAATAGTGTGAGAGTCCAGTCCATAGTGGATCTAACATAATAGTGTGAGAGTCCAGTCCATAGTGGACCTAACATAATAGTGAGAGTACAGTCCATAGTGGATCTAAGATAATAGTGAGACTCCAGTCCATAGTGGATCTAAGATAATAGTGAGAGTCCAGTCCATAGTGGATTCAACATAATAGTGAGAGTCCAGTCCATAGTGGATCTAAGATAATAGTGAGAGTCCAGTCCATAGTGGATCTAACATAATAGTGTGAGAGTCCAGTCCATAGTGGATCTAACATAATAGTGTGAGAGTCCAGTCCATAGTGGATCTAACATAATAGTGTGAGAGTCCAGTCCAAAGTGGATCTAACATAATAGTGTGAGAGTCCAGTCCATAGTGGATCTAACATAATAGTGAAAGAGTTTGACGTCTATGTATCATGATCAAAATTACGTTACACTTGGTCAACAGGCATACAGGTCACACTGAGGGTGGACTTATAAACAAATTTAACACTGTTACAAATATACGCCACACTGTGAACCCACACCAAACAAGAATGACAAACACATTTCGGGAGAACATCCGCACTGTAACACAATATAAAACACAACAGAACAACATAATAGTGTGAGAGTCCAGTCCATAGTGGATCTAACATAATAGTGTGAGAGTCCAGTCCATAGTGGATCTAACATAATAGTGAAAGAGTTTGACGTCTATGTATCATGATCAAAATTATGTTACACTTGGTCAACAGGCATACAGGTCACACTGAGGGTGGACTTATAAACAAATTTAACACTGTTACAAATATACGCCACACTGTGAACCCACACCAAACAAGAATGACAAGCACAGTTCAGGAGAACATCCGCACTGTAACACAATATAAAACACAACAGAACAACATAATAGTGTGAGAGTCCAGTCCATAGAGGTTCTAACATAATAGTGTGAGAGTCCAGTCCATAGTGGATCTAACATAATAGTGTGAGAGTCCAGTCCATAGTGGATCTAACATAACAGTGAAAGAGTTTGACGTCTATGTATCATGATCAAAATTACGTAACACTTGGTCAACAGGCATAGAGGTCACACTGAGGGTGGACTTATAAACAAATTTAACACTGTTACAAATATACGCCACACTGTGAACCCACACCAAACAAGAATGACAAACACATTTTGGGAGAACATCCGCACTGTAACACAATATAAAACACAACAGAACAACATAATAGTGTGAGAATCCAGTCCATAGTGGATCTAACATAATAGTGTGAGAGTCCAGTCCATAGTGGATCTAACATAATAGTGAAAGAGTTTGACGTCTCTGTATCATGATCAAAATTACGTTACACTTGGTCAACAGGCATACAGGTCACACTGAGGGTGGACTTATAAACAAATGTAACACTGTTACAAATAAACGCCACACTGTGAACCCACACCAAACAAGAATGACAAACACATTTCGGGAGAACATCCGCACTGTAACACAATATAAAACACAACAGAACAACATAATAGTGTGAGAGACCAGTCCATAGTGGATCTAACATAATAGTGTGAGAGTCCAGTCCATAGTGGATCTAACATAATAGTGTGAGAGTCCAGTCCATAGTGGATCTAACATAATAGTGTGAGAGTCCAGTCCGTAGTGGATCTAACATAATAGTGAAAGAGTTTGATGTCTATGTATCATGATCAAAATTACGTTACACTTGGTCAACAGGCATACAGGTCACACTGAGGGTGGACTTATAAACAAATTTAACACTGTTACAAATATACGCCACACTGTGAACCCACACCAAACAAGAATGACAAACACATTTCGGGAGAACATCCGCACTGTAACACAATATAAAACACAACAGAACAACATAATAGTGTGAGAGTCCAGTCCATAGTGGATCTAACATAATAGTGTGAGAGTCCAGTCCATAGTGGATCTAACATAATAGTGAGAGTCCAGTCCATAGTGGATCTAACATAATAGTGACAGAGTTTGATGTCTATGTATCATGATCAAAATTACGTTACACTTGGTCAACAGGCATACAGGTCACACTGAGGGTGGACTTATAAACACATTTAACACTGTTACAAATATACGCCACACTGTGAACCCACACCAAACAAGAATGACAAACACATTTCGGGAGAACATCCGCACTGTAACACAATATAAAACACAACAGAACAACATAATAGTGTGAGAGTCCAGTCCATAGTGGATCTAACATAATAGTGTGAGAGTCCAGTCCATAGTGGATCTAACATAATAGTGAAAGAGTTTGATGTCTATGTATCATGATCAAAATTACGTTACACTTGATCAACAGGCATACAGGTCACACTGAGGGTGGACTTATAAACAAATTTAACACTGTTACAAATATACGCCACACTGTGAACCCACACCAAACAAGAATGACAAACACATTTTGGGAGAACATCCGCACTGTAACACAATATAAAACACAACAGAACAACATAATAGTGTGAGAGTCCAGTCCATAGTGGATCTAACATAATAGTGTGAGAGTCCAGTCCACAGTGGATCTAACATAATAGTGTGAGAGTCCAGTCCATAGTGGATCTAACATAATAGTGAAAGAGTTTGATGTCTATGTATCATGATCAAAATTATGTTACACTTGATCAACAGGCATACAGGTCACACTGAGGGTGGACTTATAAACAAATTTAACACTGTTACAAATATACGCCACACTGTGAACCCACACCAAACAAGAATGACAAACACATTTTGGGAGAACATCCGCACTGTAACACAATATAAAACACAACAGAACAACATAATAGTGTGAGAGTCCAGTCCATAGTGGATCTAACATAATAGTGTGAGAGTCCAGTCCATAGTGGATCCAACATAATAGTGAAAGAGTTTGACGTCTATGTATCCATCCATCCATCCATCCATTTTCTACCGCTTATTCCCTTTCGGGGTCGCGGGGGGCGCTGGCGCCTATCTCAGCTACAATCGGGCGGAAGGCGGGGTACACCCTGGACAAGTCGCCAACTCATCGCAGGGCCAACACAGAAAGACAGACAACATTCACACTCACACACTAGGGCCAATTTAGTGTTGCCAATCAGCCTATCCCCGTCTATGTATCATGATCAAAATTACGTTACACTTGGTCAACAGGCATACAGGTCACACTGAGGGTGGACTTATAAACAAATTTAACACTGTTACAAATATACGCCACACTGTGAACCCACACCAAACAAGAATGACAAACACATTTCGGGAGAACATCCGCACTGTAACACAATATAAAACACAACAGAACAACATAATAGTGTGAGAGACCAGTCCATAGTGGATCTAACATAATAGTGTGAGAGTCCAGTCCATAGTGGATCTAACATAATAGTGTGAGAGTCCAGTCCATAGTGGATCTAACATAATAGTGTGAGAGTCCAGTCCGTAGTGGATCTAACATAATAGTGAAAGAGTTTGATGTCTATGTATCATGATCAAAATTACGTTACACTTGGTCAACAGGCATACAGGTCACACTGAGGGTGGACTTATAAACAAATTTAACACTGTTACAAATATACGCCACACTGTGAACCCACACCAAACAAGAATGACAAACACATTTCGGGAGAACATCCGCACTGTAACACAATATAAAACACAACAGAACAACATAATAGTGTGAGAGTCCAGTCCATAGTGGATCTAACATAATAGTGTGAGAGTCCAGTCCATAGTGGATCTAACATAATAGTGAGAGTCCAGTCCATAGTGGATCTAACATAATAGTGACAGAGTTTGATGTCTATGTATCATGATCAAAATTACGTTACACTTGGTCAACAGGCATACAGGTCACACTGAGGGTGGACTTATAAACACATTTAACACTGTTACAAATATACGCCACACTGTGAACCCACACCAAACAAGAATGACAAACACATTTCGGGAGAACATCCGCACTGTAACACAATATAAAACACAACAGAACAACATAATAGTGTGAGAGTCCAGTCCATAGTGGATCTAACATAATAGTGTGAGAGTCCAGTCCATAGTGGATCTAACATAATAGTGAAAGAGTTTGATGTCTATGTATCATGATCAAAATTACGTTACACTTGATCAACAGGCATACAGGTCACACTGAGGGTGGACTTATAAACAAATTTAACACTGTTACAAATATACGCCACACTGTGAACCCACACCAAACAAGAATGACAAACACATTTTGGGAGAACATCCGCACTGTAACACAATATAAAACACAACAGAACAACATAATAGTGTGAGAGTCCAGTCCATAGTGGATCTAACATAATAGTGTGAGAGTCCAGTCCACAGTGGATCTAACATAGTAGTGTGAGAGTCCAGTCCATAGTGGATCTAACATAATAGTGAAAGAGTTTGATGTCTATGTATCATGATCAAAATTATGTTACACTTGATCAACAGGCATACAGGTCACACTGAGGGTGGACTTATAAACAAATTTAACACTGTTACAAATATACGCCACACTGTGAACCCACACCAAACAAGAATGACAAACACATTTTGGGAGAACATCCGCACTGTAACACAATATAAAACACAACAGAACAACATAATAGTGTGAGAGTCCAGTCCATAGTGGATCTAACATAATAGTGTGAGAGTCCAGTCCATAGTGGATCCAACATAATAGTGAAAGAGTTTGACGTCTATGTATCCATCCATCCATCCATCCTTTTTCTACCGCTTATTCCCTTTCGGGGTCGCGGGGGGCGCTGGCGCCTATCTCAGCTACAATCGGGCGGAAGGCGGGGTACACCCTGGACAAGTCGCCAACTCATCGCAGGGCCAACACAGAAAGACAGACAACATTCACACTCACACACTAGGGCCAATTTAGTGTTGCCAATCAGCCTATCCCCGTCTATGTATCATGATCAAAATTACGTTACACTTGGTCAACAGGCATACAGGTCACACTGAGGGTGGACTTATAAACAAATTTAACACTGTTACAAATATACGCCACACTGTGAACCCACACCAAACAAGAATGACAAACACATTTCGGGAGAACATCCGCACTGTAACACAATATAAAACACAACAGAACAAATACCCACAACCCCCTGCAGCACTAACTCTTCCGGGACGCTACAATATACACCCCCCCACCTCAACCTCCTCATGCCCTCACAGGGAGAGCATATCCAAAATTCCAAGCTGCCGTTTTAAGGCATGTTAAAAAAAAATAATGCACTTTGTGACTTCAATAATAAATATGGCAGTGCCATGTTGGCATTTTTTTCCCATAACTTGAGTTGATTTATTTTGGAAAACCTTGTTACATTGTTTAATGCATCACAACAAAATGAGGCATAATAATGTGTTGATTCCACGACTGTATATATCGGTATCGGTTGATATCGGTATCAGTAATTAACAGTTGGACAATATCGGAATCTCGGCAAAAAAAACATTATCAAACATCTCTAAAAAATACTGCACAAGACAATTGTGTCACTTGTCTTTTTTAAAGGGACATGGATTTGCGTATCATCCGCATAAAGATGATATATTATTTCCGCCGTATCAAACTATCAAATATAATCGCCCGGCCTGACTTAAGACACGAACAGCCCAGCAGCCACTGGCAAGCTAACGAGCTACGGTCCTGACTGACGGGCGTGTGAAGCAGCCAAAGGCTCCACGTTTGAACTATTTACAACAAACACAACTAACGCTGCATGTCATCTGGTGTCTGCTACTATTTGGCCGAGTGAGTCAAACACCAGGGGAGATTCTAACATTCATCACGCAGACTGGCAGCAGATGTATGGAGCTTTAAAGTGGCCGCAAGTGTGCTGGACAAAGCATGGTGTACGCCTCATCTAACGGGAAGTCGGTTGCAGTAAACTACAACAAATTTAAAAAAAAAACAACTTTAAAAAGACATTCGTAAAAAGAATAAAGGACTGTGGTGAACCAATGAGTCATTTTTTTTTTAAATCCTTTTGCCTTTTTTGTCTGGAATGACAACCTCTGACTTCTTGACATCCCAGTCTTACGCTAACAATACACACACACACTTAGATGAAAGGCTTGCTTGTAATGACAAGGTCCACTGCATACTTCAAAGATGGAGCTGGGGGAGACCCACTAACTTCCCCTGGCTCATGCACGCACACACACACACACACACACACATACACACGTTATTATTTGGAATGGGGACCAAGTTTTTGTTCATGACTTGTGGGGACCACCCTTTCTACAGGTTGTGGAGGCATAAAAAAA
This sequence comes from Nerophis ophidion, assembly GCF_033978795.1. Taxonomy (NCBI): domain Eukaryota; kingdom Metazoa; phylum Chordata; class Actinopteri; order Syngnathiformes; family Syngnathidae; genus Nerophis; species Nerophis ophidion. The sequence goes on along the minus strand of NC_084634.1, from coordinate 8,837,720 downwards.
TGAGGTAAAATGGCCACTGTCACCGATTCTGTTCATAACTTTTATGGACAGAAATCCTAGGCGCAGTCAAGGCGTTGAGGGGTTCCGGTTTGGTGGCCGCGGGATTAGGTCTCTGCTTTTTGCAGGTGATGTGGTCCTGATGGCTTCATCTGGCCCGGGATCTTCAGCTCTCACTGGATCGGTTCGCAGCCGAGTGTGAAGCGACCGGAATGAGAATCAGCACCTCCAAGTCCGAGTCCATGGTTCTCGCCCGGAAAAGGGTGGAGTGCCATCTCCGGGTTGGGGAGGAGACCCTGCCCCAAGTGGAGGAGTTCAAGTACCTCGGAGTCTTGTTCACGAGTGAGGGAAGAGTGGATCGTGAGATCGACAGGCGGATCGGTGCGGCGTCTTCAGTAATGCGGACGTTGTACCGATCCGTTGTGGTGAAGAAGGAGCTGAGCCGGAAGGCAAAGCTCTCAATTTACCGGTCGATCTACGTTCCCATCCTCACCTATGGTCATGAGCTTTGGGTCATGACCGAAAGGATAAGATCACGGGTACAAGCGGCCGAAATGAGTTTAATCTCCCTTAGAGATAGGGTGAGAAGCTCTGCCATCCGGGAGGAACTCAAAGTAAAGCCGCTGCTCCTTCACATTAGGTGATGTAGTCCTGATGGCTTCATCTGGCCGGGATCTTCAGCTCTCACTGGATCGGTTTGCAGCAGAGTGTGAAGTCCGAGTCCATGGTTCTCGCCCGGAAAAGGGTGGAGTGCCATCTCCGGGTTGGGGAGGAGACCCTGCCCCAAGTGGAGGAGTTCAAGTACCTAGGAGTCTTGTTCACGAGTAGGGGAACAGTCGATCGTGAGATCGACAGGCGGATCGGTGCGGCGTCTTCAGTAATGCGGACGGTGTATCGAAGGAGCTGAGCCGGAAGGCAAAGCTCTCAATATACCGGTCGATCTACGTTCCCATCCTCACCTATGGTCATGAGCTTTGGGTCATGACCGAAAGGATAAGATCACGGGTACAAGCGGCCGAAATGGGTTTCCTCTACCTTAGAGATAGGGTGAGAAGCTCTGCCATCCGGGAGGAACTCAAAGTAAAGCCGCTGCTCCTCCACATCGAGAGGAGCCAGATGAGGTGGTTCGGGCATCTGGTCAGGATGCCACCCGAACGCCTCCCGAGGGAGGTGTTTAGGGCACGTCCAACCGGTAGGAGGCCTTGGGGAAGACCCAGGACATGTTGGGAAGACTATGTCTACCGGCTTGCCTTGGAACGCCTCGGGATCCCCCGGGAAGAGCTAGACGAAGTGGCTGGGAGAGGGAAGTCTGGGTTTCCCTGCTTAGGCTGCTACCCCCGCGACCCGACCTCGGATAAGCGGAAGAAGATAGATGGATAAAATGGCCACTCCCTAGTTATCTCATACACGTCTTTAAATCTCTGGATTGCTGAAGTAATGTGCTGATCATACTTACTGGGGACCCTGCGGGAAAAAAGAGTTAATATGGTTCATGGGGACCAAATTTCAATAATTTTGCATGATTCACACAAATATGTACGTGAATACTGAGGACCATTTAAAAAAAAAAAAAGTTTAAAAGTCTCACACTCAAACTAACCAGTAAACATTAAATGGATCTGACTATCATTTTAAAAGGTTTCTCTTTAGGGGACCTGTTTTTTTGTCCCCATACCGTCAGACGTCCCCTAAAAGGTGACTGTGTAAACAGAGCGATCTGTCCGTTAAGTAAGCATTGCTGTAACACACACACACACACACACACACACACACACACACACACACACACACACACACACACACACACACACACACACACACAGTTATCATTTGGAATGGGGACCAAGTTTCCGATCATGACTTGTGGGGACCACCGTTTTCCACAGGTTGTGGAGGCATAAAAAAATTTGGTGAAATGGCCACTGCCCAGTTATCTCATACACGTCTTTAAATCTCTGGATTGATGAAGTAATGTGCTGATCATTCTTACAAATAGAGTTAACATGGTTCATGGGGACCAAATTTAAATCATTTTGTATAACTCACACAAATTTGTACTTCACTACTGAGGACCATTAAAAAAAAAAATTCAAATTGTATATATTAAATATATTAAAAATCACTTAGGCATCTTTAGAATGGATCTGACTATCATTTAAAAAGGTTTCCCTTTAGGTGACCTGTTTTTTTGTCCCCATACCGTCAGACGTCCCCAAAAGGTGACTGTGTAAACAGAGCGATCTGTCCGTTAAGTAAGCATTGCTGTAACACACAAACACACAAACACACACACACACACGCATACTCCCTTATGTCCATTTTGGGGGCGCCCATATGTGGGCAACCCCCCCCCCACACACACACACGCACACACACAGTTATCATTTGGAATGGGGACCAAGCTTCCGATCGTAACTTGTGGGGACCACCGTTTAGAATGGATCTGACTATCATTTAAAAAGGTTTCCCTTTAGGGGACCTGTTTTTTTGTCCCCATACCATCAGAGGTCCCCTAAAAGTGACTGTGTAAACAGAGCAATGTCCCTATTAAGTCAGCATTGCCAGAACAGACACACACACACACACACACACACACACACACACACACACACACACACACACACACACACACACAGTCCTCTCTCTAATCTGACGCTCCCCCCGGTGAGATCAAGTGGGAGAGGAGCCATCTTGGGATGACATCATGACAGACATGGTGTAAATGTGGGTGCGGGTACCGTATGAAGCATGAGCTCACTGGCATTAAAGGGTAAGAGGGGGTGGGGTGGGGTGGGGGGATTTATAGACGCTTTGGACGCCCCAGACAGGAAGTAGACCAAACGCCAATCTCTATGAGAGGCGATATGTCAATATTTATGCTCTAACCTGCTGATGGTCATGTTTTAGGGACAGGTGTGTAAGCATGGCAACATCACACGGGTGTAATTAAGGGCTGCGTGGTTTTGAGAAAAAAACCCAAGATAAATTCCAGACTATGAGCCTCTACTTTTTTTCCTACGTTTTGGTTTCGGTTCGGTTCGGAGGTGTACCGAACGGGTAGACGTGCTAGCAGCTAGCAGGCTAGGACAACATGTAAAAGCCAAAACTGGAAGACCCTCCTGCCTGGTTAAGATCTCCCGTTTGGGAACACTTTGGCTGCGCGATACAACAATGGAGGACGGAGGTTTGCCGAGATTGTTCAGCAGCTGCTTCTGACAACACGTCAAACATGTGTTGCAGCTTTCCTGCTCCCATAGTGTCTCCCTTGTGTTTACAACCCTTCAATCACCCCGGCAGTGGGTCTCCACAGCTCCGGACTCCAGGGTAAATGAAGAGTCCGGCGATTAGTTGTAAATCGTGGCTTTATTGAGGTCTTGCACACAGCTATCCTGCGCTCTACTATTCCCTCACCTCGCTCGCCCGCACACTCACTGACGTCACATGCTGTCAAATATTAAAGGGCCACACACACACACACACACACACACACACATACGCTACTCTCATAACACAGTGGTTCTCAACCTTTTTTCAGTCATCTACCTACACCCTGTGAACATTTTTTTAATTCACGTACCCCCTAATCAGTGCAAAGCATTTTTGGTTGAAAAAAACCGATGAAGTACAATACAGCACCGTCATCAGTTTCTGATTAATTAAATTGTATAACAGTGCAAAATGTTGCTCATTTGTAGTGGTCTTTCTTCAACTATTTGGAAAGAAAGATATAAAAATAACAAAAAATTGTTGAAAAAGAAACAAGTGATTCAATTATGTATAAAGATTTGTAATCACCAACTTAAAGGGGAACATTATCACAATTTTCAAAAGGGTTAAAAACAATAAAAATCAGTTCCCAATGGCTTGTTGTATTTTTTGAAATTTTTTTCCAAAATTTTACCGGTCCCGGAATATCCCTAAATAAAGCATCAAAGGGCCTTATTTTCGCTATCTTAGAAACCACTATCCATTTCCCTGAGACGTCATACAGGGCTGCCAATACAAACAACATGGCGGTTACCACAGCAAAATATAGCGACAATAGCTCGGATTCAGACTCGGATTTCAGCGGCTTAAGCGATTCAACAGATTACGCATGTATTGAAACGGATGGTCTGAGTATGGAGGCAGATAGCGAAAACAAAATTGAAGAAGAAATTGAAGCTATTGAGCGAATAGCTATTGACGCTATTCGGCCATAGCGTGGGTGTACCTAATGAAGTCGCCCATAGCATTGCTGCCTTATTAGCATCGCCGGTAAAATGTGCGGGCCGAACGATCAGGACTTTCGCCACTTCTGACACTGGAGCAACTTAAATCAGTCAATCAATCAATCAATCAATGTTTACTTATATAGCCCTAAATCACTAGTGTCTCAAAGGGCTGCACAAACCACCACGACATCCTCGGTAGGCCCACATAAGGGCAAGGAAAACTCACACCCAGTGGGACATCGGTGACAATAATGACTATGAGAACCTTGGAGAGGAGGAAAGCAATGGATGTCGAGCGGGTCTAACATGATACTGTGAAAGTTCAATCCACAATGGATCCAACACAGTCGCGAGAGTCCAGTCCAAAGCGGATCCAACACAGCAGCGAGAGTCCCGTTCACAGCGGAGCCAGCAGGAAACCATCCCAAGCGGAGGCGGATCAGCAGCGCAGAGATGTCCCCAGCCGATACACAGGCAAGCAGTACATGGCCACCAGATCGGACCGGACCCCCTCCACAGGGGAGAGTGGGACATAGAAGAAAAAGAAAAGAAACAGCAGATCAACTGGTCTAAAAAGGGAGTCTATTTAAAGGCTAGAGTATACGAATGAGTTTTAAGGTGAGACTTAAATGCTTCTACTGAGGTGGCATCTCGAACTGTTAACGGGAGGGCATTCCAGAGTACTGGAGCCCGAACGGAAAACGCTCTATAGCCCGCAGACTTTTTTTGGGCTCTAGGAATCACTAATAAGCCGGAGTCCTTTGAACGCAGATTTCTTACCGGGACATATGGTACAATACAATCGGCAAGATAGGATGGAGATAGACCGTGTAGTATTTTATACGTAAGTAGTAAAACCTTAAAGTCACATCTTAAGTGCACAGGAAGCCAGTGCAGGTGAGCCAGTACAGGCGTAATGTGATCAAACTTTCTTGTTCTTGTCAAAAGTCTAGCAGCCGCATTTTGTACCAACTGTAATCTTTTAATGCTAGACATGGGGAGACCCGAAAATAATACGTTACAGTAGTCGAGGCGAGACGTAACAAACGCATGGATAATGATCTCAGCGTCTTTAGTGGACAGAATGGAGCGAATTTTAGCGATATTACGGAGATGAAAGAAGGCCGTTTTAGTAACGCTTTTAATGTGTGCCTCAAAGGAGAGAGTTGGGTCGAAGATAATACCCAGATTCTTTACCGTGTCGCCTTGTTTAATTGTTTGGTTGTCAAATGTTAGAGTTGTATTATTAAATAGAGTTCGGTGTCTAGCAGGACCGATAATCAGCATTTCCGTTTTTTTGGCGCTGAGTTGCAAAAAGTTAGCGGACATCCATTGTTTAATTTCATTAAGACACGCCTCCAGCTGACTACAATCCGGCGTGTTGGTCAGCTTTAGGGGCATGTAGAGTTGGGTGTCATCAGCATAACAGTGAAAGCTAACACCGTATTTGCGTATGATGTCACATGGCGGTTACCACAGCAAAATATAGCGACATTAGCTCGGATTCAGACTCGGATTTCAGCGGCTTAAGCGATTCAACAGATTACGCGTGTATTGAAACGGATGGTCGGAGTATGGAGGCAGATAGCGAAAACAAAATTGAAGAAGAAATTGAAGCTATTGAGCGAATAGCTATTGACGCTATTCGGCCATAGCGTGGGTGTACCTAATGAAGTCGCCCATAGCATTGCTGCCTTATTAGCATCGCCGGTAAAATGTGCGGACCGAACGATCAGGACTTTCGCCACTTGTGACACTGGAGCTACTTAAATCAGTCGATTGGTAAGTGTTTGTTTCGCATTAAATGTGGGTATCTAGTTTCAAATGTACATACAGCTAGCGTAAAGAGCATGTTAGCATCGATTAGCCATGCTGCGACCAAATAATGTCTGATTAGCACATAAGTCAACAACATCAACAAAACTCACTTTTGTGATTTCGTTGACTTAATCGTTGCAAATGCATCTGCAGGTTATCCATACATCTCTGTGCCATGGCTGTCTTAGCATCACCGGTAAAATGTGAAGACACTTTGGTACATTCAATGGGGGTCTGGCGGCAGATTTCTTGCCAGTGGTGCAACTTGAATCCCTCCCTGTTAGTGTTGTTACACCCTCCGACAACACACCAACGAGGCATGATGTCTCCAAGGTTCCAAAAAATAGTACAAAAAAACGGAAAATAACAGAGCTGAGACCCGGTGTTTGTAATGTGAAAATGAAAATGGCGGGTGTGTTACCTCGGTGACATCACATTCTGACGTCATCGCTAAAAGACCGATAAACAGAAAGGCGTTTAATTTGCCAAAATTCACCCATTTAGAGTTTGGAAATCGGTTAAAACAATACATGGTCTTTTTTCTGCAACATCAAGGTATATATTGACGCTTACATAGGTCTGGTGATAATGTTCCCCTTTAAAGTGGCCTCTTTGGGGATTGTAATAGAGATCCATTTGGATTCATGAACTTAATTCTAAACATTTCTTCACAAAAAAAGAAATCTTTAACATCAATATTTATGGAACATGTCTACAAAAAACGGCGGGCGGTGTTGATGAAGGTGGACCCCGACTTAAACAAGTTGAAAAACTTATTGGGGAGTTAGCATTTAGTGGTCAATTGTATGTACTGGGCTTCACGGTGGCAGAGGGGTTAGTGCGTCTGCCTCACAATACGAAGGTCCTGCAGTCCTGGGTTCAAATCCAGGCTCGGGATCTTTCTGTGTGGAGTCTGCATGTTCTCCCCGTGAATGCGTGGGTTCCCTCCGGGTACTCCGGCTTCCTCCCACTTCCAAAGACATGCACCTGGGGATAGGTTGATTGGCAACACTAAATGGTCCCTAGTGTGTGAATGTGAGTGTGAATGTTGTCTGTCTATCTGTGTTGGCCCTGCGATGAGGTGGCAACTTGTCCAGGGTGTACCCCGCCTTCCGCCCGATTGTAGCTGAGATAGGCGCCAGCGCCCCCCGCGACCCCGAAAGGGAATAAGCGGTAGAAAATGGATGGATGGATTGTATGTACTGTACTGTGCAATCTACTAATAAAAGTCTCAATCAATCAATCAATCAATCAATCAATCAAAAAAAGCACTTTATATGTAGAAAGGTTTTGTTAAGAAACCATTCTGAGCCTTATTTAGTTTTTATTTTATATATGTTACCGTATATATGTATTAACCCTGGCAATGGACCCTGCGTGTTTATGTATGTTACGCCATTGTTTACAAACTTGGTACATAAATAACCCAAAAATGTATATTTTGTTGTTTTCTTACTGTACCGAAAATGAACCGAACCGTGACCTCTAAACCGAGGTACATACAGAACCAAAGTTTTTGTGTACTGTTACACCCCTAATGTATATATATATATATATATATATATATATATATATATATATATATATCCATCAGGAATCGTTACAAATAGGAATTGCGACTCATTTGAAAATCGATTTCTTTGACTCCCCCGAGTACTTATCCTCTTGCAGAGGGGACACTCCCAGACAAGCGAGGTTTCACTCTATTGTGGCTCAAAACAACAGCTGTCGAGAAGGAAGCAGCACTGTGACAGTCCAACTAACAGTGAGCCAACACAAACAAGTAGAACATGACAAATAATGCTGCTTCATTAACTGTGAACCACAGTAGTTTTACTACCTCCGGATATGGCCTCAAAAAAGTGGGAAGGTCATCAAAAAAACAAGACGAACTCTCCTTTAATTAAAAAAGGCCTTTAATATCTATGGCATGTCTTAGTGGACTTTTCATCAGTTCGACGCCTTTCAGTCATTCGGCCTTAGGTTTGTCCAGAGGCCTATTAAGACATGCAGTAGATATTAAAGCCAGCTTCAGCAAACACATACTTCTACACATATCTATCCCTCCATCCATCCATCATCTTCCGCTTATCCGAGGTCGGGTCGCGGGGGCAGCAGCCTAAGCAGGGAAGCCCAGACTTCCCTCTCCCCAGCCACTTCGTCTAGCTTGGCGAAGCCTTGGCGGAGTCCAACCCTCACTGGAAATGTGTTCGACTTACTGCCGGCAATGCGAACCAAGCTCTGGCACTGATCGTACAGGGAACGGACCGCCACAATAAGACAGTCCGATACCCCATACTCTCTGAGCACTCCCCACAGGACTTCCCGAGGGACACGGTCGAATGCCTTCTCCAAGTCCACAAAGCACATGTAGACTGGTTGGGCAAACTCCCATGCACCCTCAAGAACCCTGCTGAGAGTATAGAGCTGGTCCACAGTTCCACGACCAGGACGAAAACCACACTGTTCCTCCTGAATCCGAGGTTCGACTATCCGACGTAGCCTCCTCTCCAGTACACCTGAATAAACCTTACCGGGAAGGCTGAGGAGTGTGATCCCACGATAGTTGGAACACACCCTCCGGTCCCCCTTCTTAAAGAGAGGAACCACCACCCCGGTCTGCCAATCCAGAGGTACCGCCCCCGATGTCCACGCGATGCTGCAAAGTCTTGCCAACCAAGACAGCCCCACAGCATCCAGAGCCTTAAGGAACTCCGGGCGGATCTCGTCCACCCCTGGGGCCTTGCCACCGAGGAGCTTTTTAACTACCTCAGCGACCTCAGCCCCAGAAATAGGAGAGTCCACCACAGATTCCCCAGGCACTGCTTCCTCATAGGAAGACGTGTTGGTGGGATTGAGGAGGTCTTCGAAGCATTCCTTCCACCTATCCACAACATCCGCAGTCGAGGTCAGCAGAACACCATCCGCACCATACACGGTGTTGATAGTGCACTGCTTCCCCTTCCTGAGGCGGCGGACGGTGGTCCAGAATCGCTTCGAAGCCGTCCGGAAGTCGTTTTCCATGGCTTCCCCGAACTCTTCCCATGTCCGAGTTTTTGCCTCCGCGACCGCTGAAGCTGCACACCGCTTGGCCTGTCGGTACCTGTCCACTGCCTCCGGAGTCCTATGAGCCAAAAGGACCCGATAGGACTCCTTCTTCAGCTTGACGGCATCCCTCACTGCTGGTGTCCACCAAGGGGTTTTAGGATTGCCGCCCCGACAGGCACCAACTACCTTGCGGCCACAGCTCCGATCTGCCGCCTCGACAACAGGGGCTTCGTTCAGTTTTAAATTTTGGCCCACTCTGTGTTTGAGTTTGACACCCCTGCTTTAAAACATCCGTGCCCTGTAAAATTTGGGATCATTTCTTTACAGTATTCTAATTTTTTGAAATCCTGTTTTCCCTGGGTTTTGTGAGCTGGACATTTAACGTTTTGAATGGATTTTTGGAAATAAATACACTTTTCCATGGAAAGGGTCTGCAGTTCTGTTGTCTCTCTATGTTTTTTGGTCTTCTTTCTAGCCCCTCCTGATCCGGTGGAGTCGCGCTAAACACAAAATAAATCCATAACATGTGATTTGCAGGGGGATTGTCAGAACATATTTTTGGTCAGCAGAACAGGGACTTAAATCCCAAAATCTCTTAAATGAAAGTCTTATGATCTACAACTGAGCAATTTGGGGTCTCTTCCCATTGTGGAAAAAGACATTAAAAAAATAAACAAAATGCTTCCAGCAACATTCTGGTTGCATATTTGACCCCTCTTCTTGGCAAAAAACAGTTGCGTTCTTGGCACAGACTCAGCATCTAAGCATTGTTCACAAATGTTCAGTCGGGTTGAAGTTAAAGCACCAACAATTACTCTCTGCATTTGACCCATCACCCTTGATCACCCTCTGGGAAGTGAGGGGAGCAGTGAGCAGCAGCGGTGCCGCGCTTGGGAATCATTTTGGTGATTTAACCTCCAATTCCAACCCTTGATGCTTAGTGCCAAGCAGGGAGGTAACGGGTCCCATTTTTTAGAGTCTCTGGTATGACTCTGCCGGGGTTTGAACTCACCACCTACAGATCTCAGGGCCACTGAGTCGGTGCAGTTAAGGTACAGTCTCTGGGACAGTTATTGCAGAAACTCCATTTAACCTGCCTGAAACCCTTTAAGAAAACAGTTGGTTGGCCATGGATGAAGTGCTGGAGTCGGGACTCGGGGGTGGACCGCTTGCCTGTGCATCGGTTGGGGACATCTCTGTGTTACTGACCTGTCTCCGCAAGGGATAGCCTCCTGCTGGCCCCACTATGGACTGGACTCTCACTATAATGTTGGATCCACCTATGGACTGGACTCACTATTATGTTAGATTCACTATGAACTGGACTCACTATTATGTTAGATCCACTATGGACTGGACTCTCACTATTATGTTAGATCCACTATGGACTGGACTCTCACTATTATGTTAGATCCACTATGAACTGGACTCACTATTATGTTAGATTCACAATGAACTGGACTCACTATTATGTTAGATCCACTATGAACTGGACTCACTATTATGTTAGATCCACTATGAACTGGACTCACTATTATGTTAGATTCACAATGAACTGGACTCACTATTATGTTAGATCCACTATGAACTGGACTCACTATTATGTTGGATCCACTATGGACTGGACTCTCACTATTATGTTAGATCCACTATGGACTGGACTCTCACTATTATGTTAGATCCACTATGAACTGGACTCACTATTATGTTAGATTCACTATGAACTGGACTCACTATTATGTTAGATCCACTATGGACTGGACTCTCACTATTATGTTAGATCCACTATGAAATTGACTCACTATCATGTTAGATACACTGTGGACTGGACGCTCACTATTATGTTGGATCACTATGAACTGGACTCACTATTATGTTGGATCCACTATGGACTGGACTCTCACTATTATGTTAGATCCACTATGAACTGGACTCACTATTATGTTAGATCCACTATGAAATGGACTCACTATCATGTTAGATACACTATGGACTGGACGCTCACTATTATGTTAGATCCACTATGGACTGGACTCTCACTATTATGTTAGATCCACTATTATGTTAGATCCACTATGGACTGGACTCTCACTATTATGTTAGATCCACTATGAACTGGACTCTCACTATTATGTTAGATCCACTATGGACTGGACTCTCACTATAATGTTAGATCCACTATGGACAGAACTCTCACTATTATGTTAGATCCACTATGAACCGGACTCACTATTATGTTAGATCCACTATGGACTGGACTCTCACTATTATGTTAGATCCACTATGGACTGGACTCTCACTATTATGTTAGATCCACTATGAACCGGACTCACTATTATGTTAGATCCACTATGGACTGGACTCTCACTATTATGTTAGATACAATATGAACTGGACTCTCACTATTATGTTAGATCCACTACGGACTGGACTCTCACTATAATGTTAGATCCACTATGGACTATACTTTCACAATATTATGTTAGATCCACTATGTACTGGACTCTCACTATAATGTTAGATCCACTATGGACTGGACTCTCACTATTATGTTAGATCCACTATGGACGGGACTCTCTCACAATTATGTTAGATCCACGATGAACTGGACTCAGTATTATGTTGGATTTACTATGGACTGGACTCTCACTATTATGTTAAATCCACTATGGACTGGACTCTCACTATTATGTTAGATCCACTATGGACTTGACTCTCACTATTATGTTAAATCCACTATGGACTATACTTTCACAATATTATGTTAGACCCACTCGACATACATTGCATCCGGTCTTCCTTAGAGGGGCAGGGGGTCACCCACATCTGCGGTCCTCTCCAAGGTTTCTCATAGTCATTCGCATTGACATCCCATTGGGTTGTGAGTTTTTCCTTGCCCTTATGTGGTCTCTGAACCGGGGATGTCGTTGTGGCTTGTTAGATCCACTTGTAATTTAGGGCTATATGAATAAACATTGATTGATTGATTGATTGTGTTTAAAGTTCAGTCTTTTTGCTGTTGATTGGTAGTGTAGCAAAGTAGCTCAATATTTGTCTTATCTGGCCATAAATCTTTTGTCCCAAGGCTATTTGGTTTGAAAGTGTGGGTACCATTCAAGGTATATCCATCTTAAATAGGGCAACAGGAGAAATATCCCACACTTCCCTTTTGTGAAGTAAATCTGTACAGCAGATACAACATCGAGGTCAAGATCTATAAGCCATGGAGAGTGTAAGAGTTTTGACATTTTTGTCGTGAGCTGCTTTGTTGGAAGTGTCACCTGTGCTTGTGTTTGACACGGCCTGCAGACCATACTTGCCAACCTTGAGACCTACGAATTCGGGAGATGGGCTTGGGATTGTGGTAGCGGGGGGGTGTATACTGTAGCGTCCCGGGAGAGTGAGTGCTGCAAGGGGTGCTGAGTATTTGTTCTGTTGTGTTTATGTTGGGTTACGGTGCGGATGGTCGCCCGAAATGTGTTCGTCATTCTTGTTTGGTGTGGGTTCACAGTGTGGCACATATTTGTAACAGTGTTAAAGTTGTTTATACGGCCACCCTCAGTGTTACCCGTATGGCTGTTGAGCAAGTATGCTTTGCATTCACTTAGGTGGGTCTGTAAAAGCCGCATATATTATGTGCTGTTTGTATGGAGGAAAAACGGACGTGACGACAGGTTGAAGAGGACGCTCAAAATATTGTTGTTCGGGTGGAAATCGGGGGAAATTCGGGAGAATGGTTGTCCCGGGAGATTTTTCGGAAGGGGCACTGAAATTAGGGAGTCTCTCGGAAAAATCGGGAGGGTTGGCAAGTATGCTGCCAACAGTTAGCTGTGGGTACAGTCCTCCCTCCAGTTCTACCACAGCAGTGACAAACAAAGCAAAAAAAGGTCACTCACCGTTATCTTCTGCTCCTTGGACGGAACTGCCGTTGGACTCGTCCAGGGCCAGCGAGGCTGCCGTGGGCATGCTCATCCCCAAGATGGAAGCCAGCGAAGGGCTTTTCCGTTTGGGTGCATCCTCCCCCTCCTCCTCCTCCCGGGCGACCCCGCTCTGCTCCAAGTCCATCAGCGACTCCATGGTGAGCTCGGCCATCTCCTTGCCAAAGTGCTTGGCCACTGTGCGGATCACGTCGTCTTCCTCGTCGTCGTCGTCGTCCTCCGCCGTGCCGTCGCCCATCTTTGAGCCGTCCAGGTCGTTCTCGAGGTCTGTGTGAGGCGGGAGCGCTTAATCCACATTTCCGGGAGCAATACGTAGACGAACCATGGCTTGATTGTCATACACTTCTAAAACTGAAATCTAAGTAAGATGAAATATCTCAAATAAGCATGATATTTGCTTATTTTCTGTCTGATAAGATCATTCTTCTCACTAAGCAGACTTTATGTTAGTGTTTTACTTGTTTTAAGGGTTTGGGTCCTTAAAGGCCTACTGAAATGAGATGTTCTTATCCAAACGGGGATAGCAGGTCCATTCTATGTGTCATACTTGATCATTTCGCCATATTGCCATATTTTCGCTGAAAGGATTTAGTAGAGAACATCCACGATAAAGTTCACAACTTTTGGTCGCTGATAAAATAGCCTTGCCTGTGCCGGAAGTAGCAGACGATGTGCGCGTGACGTCACGGGTTGTGGAGCTCCTCACATCCTCACATTGTTTACAATCATGGCCACCAGCAGCCAGAGCGATTCGGACAGAGAATTCGACGATTTACCCATTAATTTGAGCGAGGATGAAAGATTCGTGGATGAGGACAGTGAGAGTGAAGGACTAGAAAAAAAAAAAAAAAAAAAGACTATAAGGTGGGAGCGATTCAGATGTTATTAGACACATTTACTAGGATAATTATGGAAAATCCCCTATCTGCTTATTGTGTTACTAGTGTTTTAGTGAGATTATATGGTCGTACCTGTACAACCTGTAGGTCGGCCCCCCACCTTTCTTCAGCACCAGTCGACGGGTGGTGGCGATGCCCATCTCTGCCCTTCGCAAGGGACCCTCTTCGAAATACGATCTTTCGAAACGATCGCTGCATAATACACTGTACTTTGTGTGTGTGGTCCAGTCCAACCGTGTTCGCTTGACATCTCTGTTCCATAGTAAAGCTTGACTGTCATCTTTCGGGAATGTAAACAATGAAACACCGGCTGTGTTTGTGTTGCTAAAGACGGCCTTCCCACCAACAGCTTTCTTCTTTGATGTCTCCATTGTTCATTGAACAAATTGCAAAAGATTCAGCAACACAGAGTCCATAATATTGTGGAATTATGCGGTGCAAACAGACGACTTATAGCTGGGAATGGTGCTGGAACAAAATGTCCTCTACAATGCGTGACGTCACGCGCACGCGTCATCATACCCCGACGTTTTAGCATGATACTTCAGCGCGAAATTTAAAATTGTAATTCAGGAAACTAAAAAGGCCTTATTGGCATGTGTTGCAATGTTTATATTTCATCATTGATTTATAAACTATCAGAAAACACGATCTTTCGAAATGATCGCTGCATAATACACTGTATTTTGTGTGTATAGTCCAATCCAACAGTGTTCGCTTGACATCTCGATTCCTTAGTAAAGCTTGACTGGCATCTTTCGGGAATGTAAACAATGAAACACCGGCTGTGTTTGTGTTGCTAAAGGCGGCCGCGATACACCGCTTCCCACCTACAGCTTTCTTCTTTGATGTCTCCATTGTTCATTGAACAAATTGCAAAAGATTCAGCAACACAGAGTCCATAATATTGTGGAATTATGCAATGAAAACAGACGACTTATAGCTGGGAACCGTGCTGGAACAAAATGTCCTCTACAATGCGTGACGTCACGCGCACGCGTCATCATACCGCGACGTTTTAGCATGATACTTCCGCGCGAAATTTAAAATTGTAATTTAGGAAACTAAAAAGGCCTTATTGGCATGTGTTGCAATGTTAATATTTCATCATTGATTTATAAACTATCAGAAAACACGATCTTTCGAAATGATCGCTGCATAATACACTGTATTTTGTGTGTGTAGTCCAATCCAACAGTGTTCGCTTGACATCTCGGTTCCATAGTAAAGCTTGACTGGCATCTTTCGGGAATGTAAACAATGAAACACCGGCTGTGTTTGTGTTGCTAAAGGCGGCCGCGATACACCGCTTCCCACCAACAGCTTTCTTCTTTGATGTCTCCATTGTTCATTGAACAAATTGCAAAAGATTCAGCAACACAGAGTCCATAATATTGTGGAATTATGCAATGAAAACAGACAACTTATAGCTGGGAACCGTGCTGGAACAAAATGTCCTCTACAATGCGTGACGTCAGACGCACGCGTCATCATATCGCGACGTTTTAGCATGATACTTCCGCGCGAAATTTAAAATTGTAATTTAGGAAACAAAAAAAGCCTTATTGGCATGTGTTGCAATGTTAATATTTCATCATTGATTAATAAACTATCAGAAAACACGATCTTTCAAAATGATCGCTGCATAATACACTGTACTTTGTGTGTGTAGTCCAATCCAACCGTGTTCGCTTGACATCTCTGTTCCATAGTAAAGCTTGACTGGCATATTTCGGGAATGTAAACAATGAAACACCGGCTGTGTTTGTGTTGCTAAAGGCGGCCGCGATACACCGCTTCCCACCTACAGCTTTCTTCTTTGATGTCTCCATTGTTCATTGAACAAATTGCAAAAGATTCAGCAACACAGAGTCCATAATATTGTGGAATTATGCAATGAAAACAGACGACTTATAGCTGGGAACCGTGCTGGAACAAAATGTCCTCTACAATGCGTGACGTCCCGCTCACGCGTCATCATACCGCGACGTTTTAGCATGATACTTCCGCGCGAAATTTAAAATTGTAATTCAGGAAACTAAAAAGGCCTTATTGGCATGTGTTGCAATGTTAATATTTCATCATTGATTTATAAACTATCAGAAAACACGATCTTTCGAAATGATCGCTGCATAATACACTGTATTTTGTGTGTGTAGTCCAATCCAACAGTGTTCGCTTGACATCTCGGTTCCATAGTAAAGCTTGACTGGCATCTTTCGGGAATGTAAACAATGAAACACCGGCTGTGTTTGTGTTGCTAAAGACGGCCTTCCCACCAACCGCTTTCTTCTTTGATGTCTCCATTGTTCATTGAACAAATTGCAAAAGATTAATCAACACAGAGTCCATAATATTGTGGAATTATGCAATGAAAACAGACGACTTATAGCTGGGAACCGTGCTGGAACAAAATGTCCTCTACAATGTGTGACGTCAGACGCACGCGTCAACATATCGCGACGTTTTAGCATGATACTTCAGCGTGAAATTTAAAATTGTAATTTAGGAATCTAAAAAGGCTGTATTGGCATGTGTTGCAATGTTAAGCTTTCATCATTGATATATAAACTATCAGACTGCATGGTCGGTAGTAGTGGCTTTCAGTAGGCCTTTAATGATCTCAGTAAGATATGTCAGCTTGTTGCTGAGATCTGATGACCTATATTGAGTAAAACATGCATGAAACTAGAATATCAACTGTTGCAAAGCTGTGTCATCAACACTCACAAGTATAAAACTACTTTTTTAAAGTAATAATCTCTTATTTCAAGCATGAAAGAAAAAAAATCACAATTTTGTCTCATAATCAAAACGGATGGAAGTTGCGGTTTTATTTTCAGTGAAACAATAGAAAATAGGTACTCATATAGTAGTACAGTTGGCACAATACAGTAAACGGACAGTTAATATTTAAACATTTAACATGTGACATTTCTAACAATTTCGAACAGAAATAGTTCATGCACATTCAGATGAATTCTTCAAAATTACAATTAAAAAATGTTTGGCCGGGGGCCGAGCTATATATATATATATATATATATATATATATATATTTTTATTGGGGCTGGGCGATATATCGATATACGCGGTTTGTCTCTATATGTATGTATGTATGTATATATTAGGGCTGGGCGATATATCAATATACGCGGGTTTGTCTCAATATGTATGTATATACATATATATATATATATATATATATATATATATATATATATATATATATATATATATATATATATATGTATGTATGTATGTATGTCTTGATTGGATTATCCAGAGAATAGTGCTCGATACCGTGGTAGAGCGCAATATGTAGGAGTGGGAAAAATCACAAGACTACTTCATCTCTACAGAACTGTTTCATGAGGGGTTCCCTCAATCACACAAATCTCCTGATGATTGAGGGAACCCCTCATGAAACAGTTCTGTAGAGATGAAGTAGTCTCGTGATTTTTCCCACACCTATATGTATGTATGTATGTGTGTATATATATATATATATATATATATATATATATATATATATATATATATATATATATATATGTATGTAGGTGTGGGAAAAATCACAAGACTACTTCGTCTCTACAGAACTGTTTCATGAGGGGTTCCCTCAATCATTTCCTGATGATTGAGGGAACCCCTCATGAAACAGTTCTGTAGAGACGAAGTAGTCTCGTGATTTTTCCCACACCTATATGTATGTATGTATGTATATGTGTATGTGTATATATATACATATATATATATATATATATATATATATATATATACATATTGCGCTCTACCACGGTATCGAGCACTATTCTCTGGATAATCCAATCAAGACATATACATATATATATGTTGCGCACTAATTGACTGAAATAGCTTAAAATTGGCGCGATGATTGTCATGTTGTCGATGGAAAAAATTCATTTTTTAGACAATGTGATTTGCCTGAGTGGCTAGGAGACCCCGAGAGTAAGAAGCGGTTGCCTTATTGCCTTACTATTAAGAAAAATAAACTAGTTTCGAGTGTAAGTTTACTGGTTTCAAGAAATGTAATGCCGAGCGCATATCATTATGTCAAGATAGATAATGGCACTAGCGTTCATTTAATTTAAGAATATTTTTCAACATATCGAGCAAAAAGGTCTTCGTATTTTTTTTCTACCAAGAAAAGTGCACTTGTCATTAGTGAGAATAAACTTATTTTAAGGCATTTTTGGGTTCTTTGAGGTTAACTAATTTTACTTGTTTTGGAAAGTCTTGACAAGCCAAATTTTCTGGTTCTATTGGCAGATCATTTTGCTTCGTTCAAATAAAATACCCTTAATTGTTGTATTTTTTTCCTTGTTTTTGAACACTGACTTTTTGCAGTGTGGTTACCACAATGACAGGAAACTAATGTTTAATCTTTATGTGAACAGGTCCTGTGCCGCCTCTGAGGTACCCCGCTACACAAAAGTGGTCCAAATGACTTAATTCATGGAACATTTGGGGCAACACTTCATTCTGCATCTATGGACGCAGTGCAAAGACTGCGTGACTCAAACTCCCCACAACCAGGACGCCCACCAGGACCCCATACCTTCTTTGGCGTAGGCGGCGTAAACCCCTCTGAGCTTGGGTCTGCTGCTCTCCAGATTAGTGTCGATCTCGTTCTGGTAGCCTTCGATCTCCCCTGCAAACACGGATCAATGGATGTATCTTCAATGAGACACTAAACACGCTTCAGTAAGTATCAGGCTGTTTATTTCTTTCAATCGGATCTCCATTAGTTGCTACCCAGTAATCACAAATCTTCCAAGAGTACACCACACAAGACAATTGGTCATTTCAAATCGCTAAAAGTCTACTCGCTGCCTTGTGGACAACGTCAGAATATCAGGACAAGGACCATGAACTTCCCTTTAATGTGCACACAGCACAGCTTTTACTAGGTGAAATGAATTATATTTATATAGCGCTTTTCTCTAGTGACTCACAGTGCTTTTACATATCCATCCATCCATCATCTTCCGCTTATCCGAGGTCGGGTCGCGGGGGCAGCAGCCTAAGCAGGGAAGCCCAGACTTCCCTCTCCCCAGCCACTTCGTCTAGCTCTTCCCGAGGCATTCCCAGGCCAGGCGGGAGACATAGTCTTCCCAACGTGTCCTGGGTCTTCCCCGTGGCCTCCTACCGGTTGGACGTGCCCTAAACACCTCCCTCGGGAGGCGTTCCCGAGCCACTTCATCTGGCTCCTCTCGATGTGAAGGAGCAGCGGCTTTACTTTGGGTTCCTCCCGGACGGCAGAGCTTCTCACCCTATCTCTAAGGGAGAGGAAACTCATTTCGGCCGCTTGTACCCGTGATCTTATCCTTTCGGTCATAACCCAAAGCTCATGACCATAGGTGAGGATGGGAACGTAGATCGACCGGTAAATTGAGAGCTTTGCCTTCCGGCTCAGCTCCTTCTTCACCACAACAGATCGGTACAACGTCCACATTACTGAAGACGCCGCACCGATCCGCCTGTCGATCTCACGATCCACTCTTCCCCCACTCGTGAACAAGACTCCTAGGTACTTGAACTCCTCCACTTGGGGCAGGGTCTCCTCCCCAACCCGGAGATGGAATTCCACCCTTTTCCGGGCGAGAACCATGGACTCGGACCTGGAGGTGCTGATTCTCATTCCGGTCGCTTCACACTCGGCTGCGAACCGGTCCAGTGAGAGCTGAAGATCCCGGCCAGATGAAGCCATCAGGACCACATCATCTGCAAAAAGCAGAGACCTAATCCTGCGGTCACCAAACCGGAACCCCTCAACGCCTTGACTGCGCCTAGAAATTCTGTCCATAAAAGTTATGAACAGAATCGGTGTGGAAACGTGTCCAACTCACTGCCGGCAATGCGGACCAAGCTCTGACACTGATCATACAGGGAGCGGACCGCCACAATAAGACAGTCCGATACCCCATACTCTCTGAGCACTCCCCACAGGACTTCCCGAGGGACACGGTCGAATGCCTTCTCCAAGTCCACAAAGAACATGTAAACTGGTTGGGCAAACTCCCATGCACCCTCAAGAACCCTGCCGAGAGTATAGAGCTGGTCCACAGTTCCACGACCAGGACGAAAACCACACTGTTCCTCCTGAATCCGAGGATTCTTTTATGATTTTATGTTTTTACATAGTGAAACCCAATATCTCAGTTACATTTAAACCAGTGTAGGTGGCACTGGGAGCAGGTGAGTAAAGTGTCTTGCCCAAGGACACAACAGCAGTGACTAGGATGGCGGAAGCGGGGATCGAACCCGGAACCCTCAAGTTGCTGGCACGGCCACTCTACCAACCGAACTACACCGCCCAATACAAGCAACCCTTTCCTCTCACGGCGCAAACTGCAACCAAAAAAAAGAAAGTCAACATACACGGTCAAACAAAACACAACCTTTTCACTGAACTTTGTGGATATTATTAAAAAAAAAAAGCCCAAACGCCGTACATAATTCAAAATTACACCCATTTAAAGCCGCAACAGTGCAAGATGGGGGGAAAAACGCCAACCGCATCTGCTGATATATGTAGAGTGCAGACTTCCCCCAGACTAACAATCTTTATTCAAATATAAAAAGCGCATCCATACTTGCATGCATGCATATATTTTTTTTCTATTTTACCGAAGAAAATCCCATTGAGCCTAAAATCCTCTTTTTCAGGGGAGTCCTGGCCAAGAGGCAGCAAAGTGACACGCACAATTACATCCACATTACACATTAAAATGACAAGATGGACATCCGGTAAAACCGTTACAGACAACTGAGGCTGCTCTCAGTTTACATTGAAAAGGATTTAAAGCTAAAAGTTCAGTCAGTTTCCAGTCATTTTGTAACTTGTTCCAAGCACAAGGAGCTGCATGGGACTTTTTTACATGCTTACATACAATTATAGATGTGCTTTTTACGTTTAAATAAATATTGTGAGTCTGCAGTCCAACCTTCTTGCAGTAAAAAGGCTACCATTTAAGTACCGGTATAATCGAAAAATACATGTTTTTTTATATGCTGAATTGTGTTTCATTTTATCCATTAAACCAGGGGTCACCGACCTTTTTGAAACCAAGAGCTACTTCTAAGGTACTGATTAATGCCAAGGGCTACCAGTTTGATACACACTTGTGAAGTGAAGTGAAGTGAATTATATTTATATAGCGCTTTTTCTCTAGTGACTCAAAGCGCTTTACATAGTGAAACCCAATATCTAAGTTACATTCAAACCAGTGTGGGTGGCACTGGGAGCAGGCGGGCAAAGCGCCCCGCCCAAGGACACAACGGCAGCAACTAGGATGGCGGAAGCGGGAATCGAACCTGCAACCCTCAAGTTGCTGACACGGCCACTCTACCAACCGAGCTATGCCGCCCCAATAAATAACTAATTTCACAACGTACGATGACTTCTGTTTTGTTTGATCAGCTGTTTTACTGCCGTGTTACAAACACTTTTTGAAACAATTAAAATATGTAAATAAACATTGTGTAAATAACTAATTTCACAACGCACAATGACTTCTGTTTTGGTTGATCAGCCGTTTTACTGCCGTGTTACAGACACTTCTCAAAACAATTAAAATATGTAAATAAACATTGTGTAAATAACTAATTTCACAACGCACAATGACTTCTGTTTTGGTTGATCAGCCGTTTTACTGCCGTGTTACAGACACTTCTCAAAACAATTAAAATATGTAAATAAACATTGCGTAAATAACTAATTTCACAACGCACAATGACTTCTGTTTTGGTTGATCAGCTGTTTTACTGCCGTGTTACAAACACTTTTTGAAACAATTAAAATATGTAAATAAACATTGTGTTTCACAACGTACGATGACTTCTTTTTTGTTTGATCAGCCGTTTTACTGCCGTGTTACAGACACTTCTCAAAACAATTAAAATATGTAAATAAACATCGTGTAAATAACTAATTTCACAACGTACGATGACTTCTTTTTTTGTTTGATCAGCCGTTTTACTGCCGTGTTACAGACACCGTTTGGAAACACTGAAGGTACGTACGTAAATAAACATTACAAAATATTTTGTACCGGCTTAGGGTCTGGTGTGGCTAAAATATGTCAAAATATTTATTTCTTCTAAAATATACATTTATTTGTGACAAATAAATGTATAAGAAACATCTGTGTGTTGACTCATTATCTATATTGCTGTACACTGACTACGCTTAAGAATATCTCTTAGTATTTATTGTCCCTTGACAAGATGTAATGAAACGAAAATGGCAGAAAAAAGAGGTTCTTACATTTGCAGTGAGGCTTCTGGCGATGAGCGGTCCCACCATGCCGGGGATGGTGGCGAAGGAGTTGGTGATGCCCAGCAGGATGCCCGAGTACGAGGGAGCGATTAAATAAATTGCCAGAAATAGCCAATTTGCTCAATTTACCTTTAATAAATAAATCTATATATATATATATATATATATATATATATATATTATAAAAATGGGTATTTATGTCTGTCATTCCGTCGTACATTTTTTTTTATTTTTACGGAAGGTTTTTTGTAGAGAATAAATGACGAAAAAGACACTTCGTTGAACGTTTTAAAAAAGGACAAAACGCGAAAAAAATTTAAATACAATTTTGAGACATAGTTTGTCTTCAATTTCGACTCTTTAAAATTCTAAATTCAACCGATAAAAATTGATAAAAAGAACTAGCTAATTCGAATCTTTTAGAAAAAAATAAAAAAAATAATTTAGATAGATAGATAGATAGTACTTTATTGATTCCTTCAGGAGAGTTCCTTCAGGAAAATTAAAACTCCAGCAGCAGTGTACAGAGTTGAGATCAATTTAAAAAAAAGCAAAAAGTAAATAATGGGGGTTTAAAAGGAAACAAAATAGAGAAATATTACAAAAAGAATAAAAAAAATAAAAAGCAAAGATGGGAATAACAATATAACAGTAAAATAAGAATATAACAAGACAAAGTAGGCAGTAGTGACCATGTTATGAAAACGTAATTTATGGAACATCATTTGTATTTTTTCCTGATTAAGATTATTTTTTGTAATTTTGATGACATGTTTTAAATAGGTTAAAATCCAATCTGCACTTTGTTAGAATATATAACAAAGACAAATCATTATTTCTTCTGGATTTTCGAGAAAACATTTTTTTTAAAGAATTTCTAAAGACTTTGAAATAAGATATACATTTGATTCTACAGGTTTTCTACATTTGCCTGAATATTTTTTTTGAATTTTAATCATAATAAGTTTGAAGAAATATTTCACAAATATTCTTCGCCGAAAAGCTAAAATGAAGAAATAAATTAAAATGTATTTATTATTCTTTACAATAAAAATAAATAAATAAACACTTGAACATTGATTCAAATTGTCAGGAAAGAAGAGGAAGGCATTTAAAAGGTAAAAAGGTATATGTGTTTAAAAATCCTAAAATCATTTTTAAGGTTGTATTTTTTTCTCTAAAATTGTCTTTCTGAAAGTTAGAAGAAGCAAAGTGAAACAAAAGAAATGAATTTATTTAAACAAGTGAAGACCAAGTCTTTAAAATATTTTCTTGGATTTTCACATTCTATTTGAGTTTTGTCTCTCTTGGAATTAAAAATGTCGAGCAAAGCGAGACCAGCTTGCGAGTAAATAAATTAAATGTAAAAAATAGAGGCAGCTCACTGGTAAGTGCTGCTATTTGAGCTATTTCTAGAACAGGCCAGCGGGCGACTCATCTGGTCCTTACAGGCACCGCCTTGGTGACTCCTGCATTAAACCATGTCCAATTATATTTTCAACCCGCAAAACATGTGAAAACAGCGTCTAAACATCCACAAAAAGCCACAATTTCTGACATTCATTTCGAATATTCCGTACGTTCGAAATCGGATGACATCACGTTGGGAACGCTTCCGCACTCTGACCACAATAAATCGGTCATACTGGAAATATTAGAAGGACATGTGCTGTTTAATAATCCAAATCCTAATGTGAGACAAGAAGATGTATGTTTGTTTTCATGCATTCTAAATTGTATATTTTTTTAAAAAGTCAGCTCCCGACAAGGGCTCCTCTATTCCACATAAATAGCCATCCAAAAAAACGCCAACATCCCGTGACCTGATTATTAACCAAGTATTAGCGATATTGTTATTGTAATGGCTAACATTCAGGACCTACTGTTACTGTAGCGGCGCATTAATAACAGAGCGTTAACGAGCTTATGCTGCACTATTGCATTATAACCTGCTGCTGAATGGCTTCTAAGCTTCCAAAACATGGATCAATGGATCAAATTTGGCCCGCCATGTAATTTAATTTGGCCCTTGAGGCAATATCAAATTAACATTACAGCGGCGGTGCCACTGCAACACCACAATTTCTCACACTTGCCAATCCTCCCGAAGTTCAGTGCCCCTCCCGAAAATCTCCCGGGGCAAGCATTCTCCCGATTTTTACCCGGACAACAATATTGAGGGCCTTTAGCATTCTCTACAACCTGTAGTCACGTCCGCATTTCCTCCATACAAACAGCGTGCAGGCCCACTTGCATAATATATGCGGCTATTACGCACATAAGTGAATGCAAGGCATACTTGGTCAACAGCCATACAGGTCACACTGAGGGTGGCCGTAGAAACAACTTTAACACTGTTACAAATATGCGCCACACAGTGAACTCACACCAAACATGAATGCCAAACACATTTCGGGAGAACATCTGCACTGTAACATAACATAAACACAACAAAACAATTACCCAGAAACCCTTGCAGCACTAACTTTTTCGGGACGCTACAATATATTTGACCTCAGAAGGTAAAATATATTGTGGGTTCTTCCGAGGATGTTGTAGTCGTAATGATTTGTGCAGTCCTTTGAGACATTTGTGATTTGGGGCTATATAAATAAACATTGATTGAAGGCTGCAATTAGAAAAGAGGCATTAAATTTGTATTTAAATTTTATTTGATATGCCATTGATATTCTTTAATTATTATTATTATTTAAAACTCGATTTTGCATGTCACTATAAAGTTATATAAATCTTGCTTGTTCAATGTTCAATGCAAAACTTGTTTGGGTCCCTATTAAAAGGTTAATTTGTTCAACCTGTTCAGTTTTAAATTTTGGCCCACTCTGTGTTTGAGTTCGACACCCCTGTTCTAAAAGGTAATTGGAGATTATAAATCATACCTCTCGCCTTGGTAGTAGAAGGGCGTAACAAACAGAGTCAAAATTTGAAATACAACTGTTAACCAGAGATGTCGAGAAAAACACAAAAAGGAGCTCTTAGTATCTCTAAAGTGAAGTGAATTATATTTATATAGCGCTTTTTCTCTAGTGACTCAAAGCGCTTTACATAGTGAAACCTAATATCTAATTTTTACATTTAAACCAGTGTGGGTGGCACTGGGAGCAGGTGGGTGAAGTGTCTTGCCCAAGGACACAACGGCAGTGACTAGGATGGCGGAAGCGGGGATCGAACCTGGAACCCTTAAGTTGCTGGCATGGCCACTCTACTAACCCGAGCTAAACGAGAATATTTTAACATCCCATCAATAGCATCCCAGTGAAAGCAGACATTGTGCAGTAAGTGTTTTATAGTAAATGGGAAATGGGTTATATTTGTATAGCGAAGTGAATTGAAGTGAATTATATTTATATAAGTCTATTTATATATATATATATATATATATATTTATTTATATAAGTCTCACCTTAAAACTCATTTGTATACTCTAGCCTTTAAATAGACTCCCTTTTTAGACCAGTTGATCTGCCGTTTCTTTTCTTTTTCTTCTATGTCCCACTCTCCCTTGTGGAGGGGGTCCGGTCCGATCCGGTGGCCATGTACTGCTCGCCTGTGTATCGGCTGGGGACATCTCTGCGCTGCTGATCCGCCTCCGCTTGGGATGGTTTCCTGCTGGCTCCGCTGTGAACGGGACTCTCGCTGCTGTGTTGGATCCGCTTTGGACTGGACTCTCGCGACTGTGTTGGATCCATTATGGATTGAACTTTCACAGTATCATGTTAGACCCGCTCGACATCCATTGCTTTCCTCCTCTCCAAGGTTCTCATAGTCATTATTGTCACCGATGTCCCACTGGGTGTGAGTTTTCCTTGCCCTTATGTGGGCCTACCGAGGATGTCGTAGTGGTTTGTGCAGCCCTTTGAGACACTAGTGATTTAGGGCTATATAAGTAAACATTGATTGATTGATATAGAGCTTTTTCTCTAGTGACTCAAAGCGCTTTACATAGTGAAACCCAATACCTAATTTTTACATTTTAAACCAGTGTGGGTGGCACTGGGAGCAGGTGGGTAAAGTGTCTTGCCCAAGGACACAATGGCAGTGACTAGGGTGGCTGAAGCGGGGATCGAACCTGCAACCCTCAAGTTGCTGGCACGGCCGCTCTACCAACCGAGCTATACCGTCCCTATAGCGATTTTCTACCTTCAAGGTACTCAAATGGCTTTGACACTATTTCCACGTCCACCCATTCATTCACACACTGATGGCGGGAGCTGCCATGCAAGGCCCGAATCGCGACCCATCGGGAGCAAGGGTGACGTGTCTTGCTTAAGGACACAACACAAATGACAAAGTTGGTAGAAAGTGGGTATTGAACCAGTAACCCTCAGCTTGCTGGCACGGCCACTCTTCCAACTGCGCCACGCCGTTTTATTATGTTCTTAGTTTGTATTCCTTGTTCAACACTTAACAGTACAGTTATATTTTCACTAAAACTTAAGTATGTTATTGAAGTTGTTTCAAATCATTCTTCGCATTGTAGATTTGAATTACTTAGATTTTCTTCTGATTGTTCATTTTTGTCACCGTATTTCTCAGTTAATGGTATTTTCCCCACAAGCCTGGGTCAGCAGATTTTATAGCAGCTTGCTTTGTTTCCATACACGTTTTTAGTTGTCTATCAAGCCAAAGTGCTGTGGTCTATTTACAGGCATGTTATTTGAACTTGATGAAAAAGACAGAAAATAATCTGGGGGTCTGGGCACCATTTAAAGATGTTTCAGTATTTAAAGAATTGAAAAATGATCAACAGAGTTGACATGAATACATACCCAATTCATCCAAATGAATCACTCGGTTTCAGTCACTATGTTATTTAGTCACTACAGTAATTACAACTTGTGTTCACAGCCACAGGAACCACATGGGTTAGCCTACTCTATACAGTATTTACAGCCTTACTAGTGTTCACAGATGCTTAAGTACTTTCGGAAGCATTTCTCTGAATAGTGTCAGAGATGAAACCTTCTGGACAAAAGGATTTAAAATATCGCAAAAATTCGCTCCATTCTGTCCACTAAAGACGCTGAGATCATTATCCATGCGTTTGTTACGTCTCGCCTCGACTACTGTAACGTATTATTTTCGGGTCTCCCCATGTCTAGCATTAAAAGATTACAGTTGGTACAAAATGCGGCTGCTAGACTTTTGACAAGAACAAGAAAGTTTGATCACATTACGCCTGTACTGGCTCACCTGCACTGGTTTCCTGTGCACTTAAGATGTGACTTTAAGGTTTTACTACTTACGTATAAAATACTACACGGTCTAGCTCCATCCTATCTTGCAGATTGTATTGTACCTTATGTCCCGGCAAGAAATCTGCGTTCAAAGGACTCCGGCTTATTAGTGATTCCCAAAGCCCCAAAAAAGTCTGCGGGCTATAGAACGTTTTCATTTCGGGCTCCAGTACTCTGGAATGCCCTCCCGGTAACAGTTCGAGATGCCACCTCAGTTTTAAGTCTCACCTTAAAACTCATTTGTATACTCTAGCCTTTAAATAGACTCCCTTTTTAGACCAGTTGATCTGCCGTTTCTTTTCTTTTTCTTCTATGTCCCACTCTCCCTTGTGGAGGGGGTCCGGTCCGATCCGGTGGCCATGTACTGCTCGCCTGTGTATCGGCTGGGGACATCTCTGCGCTGCTGATCCGCCTCCGCTTGGGATGGTTTCCTGCTGGCTCCGCTGTGAACGGGACTCTCGCTGCTGTGTTGGATCCGCTTTGGACTGGACTCTCGCGACTGTGTTGGATCCATTATGGATTGAACTTTCACACTATCATGTTGGACCCGCTCGACATCCATTGCTTTCCTCCTCTCCAAGGTTCTCATAGTCATCATTGTCACCGACGTCCCACTGGGTGTGAGTTTTCCTTGCCCTTATGTGGGCCTACCGAAGATGTCGTAGTGGTTTGTGCAGCCCTTTGAGACACTAGTGATTTAGGGCTATATAAGTAAACATTGATTGATTGATTGAAAAGATCTCTCATTCTTCTAACCAAGCCGATGACTCTATGAACACTAATTCCAACTGGGAATGGATTCAGGCCTGAAACAGCATTCATGTCAACATGATTAATGCATGACTTAGAAAATACACCTTCTGTGTTTCCAGTGATGATTTGAGACCAAAGTAGTGACTATACTTTCTTTTGAGGCACACAATGACAAGCAATCATTGCTCAAATTGCCCACAAGGTACATTTCTGTTTCCACCAGTCACGTTCATAAGCATTGCATCATTGAATTTTTCCCGTTTGCGGATGACTCGCCTTTGCTGGTTTCCGGCAAGGACAAGTCACAGGTGGTAAAAAAAAATCCTCAGTGCTGAACTCTGTAGAATTTGCACCTGTCTCGATGACAACAAGCTATCCATACACTTAGGTAAAACGGAATCCATCCTATTTGGGTCCCACATCAACCTTAAGAAAGTCAGTGACTTCACTATTAAAGTGGGTGACATTGTTAACACCAGGAAAGATGGGGTCACCTACCTAGGTTCCATTCTAAAGGCTAATCTTTCCTGTGATAAAATGGCAACGTCATCCAACGAACAAGATTTCTCTACAGAATCTCCTCCCTGGTCAACGAAAGCACCATAAACATTCTAGCGGGAACTCTCATTCAACCCTTTTTTTGACTACGCATGCACCTCCTGGTACCCCAGCACCTCCAAAACCCTCAAATCTAGACTCCAAACATCCCAGAACAAGCTAGTCAGGTTCCTTCAAGACCTCCACCCCAGATCACACCTCACTCCTACCCACTTCTCCAAAAGTGGGCTGGCTCAGGGTGGAGGACAGAGTCAAACAACTTGCACTGAGCCTAGTCTATAAAATTCACTACACGTCCGTGATACAGAAATACATGTCCAACTACTTCCAGAACGTAAATGACCGCCATAACCACAACACCAGGGGGAGCTCCACAAACCACGTTAAACCCAGATTCCGATCTAACAAAGGTCTTAACTCATTTTCCTTCCATGCCACACCACTATGGAATGCAATCCCAACCGCACTACAAGAACACCTCCAGGCAACTTCAACCCTAGACTAACCCCATCCCCCCGGATTGTAAATAATCAAATGTTTATACTTGTTCTTATGCTTTCTGATCTCACTATGTCCACTACTTGCGGTACATAGCCTACCAAGTCAGATCTACACTGTTTCAATGTCCATTCTCAGATGGTGCAATTGTTGATGACTGAAGTACTGATATCAACCAAACCTAACCCCCCTAAATAATGTAAATAATTCAATATATATACTCTGATGATTAACTTGTGTGATGACTGTATTATGCTGATAGTATATATTTGTACCATGAATTGTTTTAAGTTGAAAAACTTATTGGGGTCAACTGTACGGAATATGTACTGTACTGTGCAATCTACTAATAAAAGTTTCAATCAATCAATCAAAGTGTACTGTACGGTGTAGCCAACAATTATTATACAACCTTTATTTAACCAGATAAGAAACCGATTGAGATCAAGATCTCTTTCAATACCAATAATACCCAGATTCTTTCAAATAATCTGGGTATTATATTTGACCCAACTTTCTCCTTTGAGTCACATTAAAAGCGTTACTAAAATGGCCTACATTCATCTCCGTAATATCGCTAAAATTTGCTCCATTCTGTCCACTAAAGACGCTGAGATCATTATCCATGCGTTTGTTACGTCTCGTCTCGATTACTGTAACGTATTATTTTCGGGTCTCCCCACGTCTAGCATTAAAAGATTACAGTTGGTACAAAATGCGGCTGCTAGACTTTTGACAAGAACAAGAAAGTTTGATCACATTACGCCTGTACTGGCTCACCTGCACTGGCTTCCTGTGCACTTAAGATGTGACTTTAAGGTTTTACTACTTACGTATAAAATACTACACGGTCTAGCTCCATCCTATCTTGCCGATTGTATTGTACCATATGTCCCGGCAAGAAATCTGCGTTCAAAGGACTCCGGCTTATTAGTGATTCCCAAAGCCCAAAAAAAGTCTGCGGGCTATAGAGCGTTTTCCGTTCGGGCTCCAGTACTCTGGAATGCCCTCCCGGTAACAGTTCGAGATGCCACCTCAGTAGAAGCATTTAAGTCTCACCTTAAAACTCATTTGTATACTTTAGCCTTTAAATAGACTCCCTTTTTAGACCAGTTGATCTGCCGCTTCTTTTATTTTTCTTCTATGTCCCACTCTCCCTTGTGGAGGGGGTCCGGTCCGATCCGGTGGCCATGTACTGCTTGCCTGTGTATCGGCTGGGAACATCTCTGCGCTGCTGATCCGCCTCCGCTTGGGATGGTTTCCTGCTGGCTCCGCTGTGAACGGGAATCTCGCTGCTGTGTTGGATCCGCTTTGGACTGGACTCTCGCGACTGTGTTGGATCCACTATGGATTTCACAGTATCATGTTAGACCCGCTCGACATCCATTGCTTTCCTCCTCTCCAAAGTTCTCATAGTCATCATTGTCACCGACGTCCCACTGGGTGTGAGTTTTCCTTGCCCTTATGTGGGCCTACCGAGGATGTCGTAGTGGTTTGTGCAGCCCTTTGAGACACTAGTGATTTAGGGCTATATAAGTAAACATTGATTGATTGATTGATTGATTGATTGATTGATTTCACATGGGTGACCTGGCCAAGAGGTCAACAGCACAAAACACAGAGCAGTTTCAAAAAAGTAGTACGTTAAGACGTACATTTTAAAATCAATCAATCAATCAATCAATGTTTATTTATATAGCCCCAAATCACAAATGTCTCAAAGGACTGCACAAATCATTACGACTACAACATCCTCGGAAGAACCCACAAAAGGGGAAGGAAAACTCACACCCAGTGGGCAGAGAGAATTCACATCCAGTGGGACGCCAGTGACAATGCTGACTATGAGAAACCTTGGAGAGGACCTCAGATGTGGGCAACCCCCCCCCCCTCTAGGGGACCGAAAGCAATGGATGTCGAGCGGGTCTAACATGATACTGTGAAAGTTCAATCCATAGAGGCTCCAACACAGCCGCGAGAGTTCAGTTCAAGCGGATCCAAGACAGCAGCGAGAGTCCCGTCCACAGGAAACCATCTCAAGCGGATCAGCAGCGTAGAGATGTCGGCAATGCATTCCATGCCATAGGAGCAGCAATGCCTAAAGCTCTTTTGCCAAATTCAGTTCGTACATGGGGAACAGTTCAAACATACAAATTGTTAGAACCTAATGCGTAAGATCTGTTTTTTCTTTGTAACAAAGTACACAAGTATGGAGGCATTAAACCTAAAAGAGCCTTAATAATGAAAGTTGTAAATAAATAATTATTGGTTGTATGTGAGGTAGCTGAATGTGAAGCGGCTTCACGGTGGAAGAGGGGTTTAGTGCGTCTGCCTCACAATACGAAGTTCCTGCAGTCCTGGGTTCAAATCCAGGCTCGGGATCTTTCTGTGTGGAGTTTGCATGTTCTCCCCGTGAATGCGTGGGTTCCCTCCGGGTACTCCGGCTTCCTCCCACCTCCAAAGACATGCACCTGGGGATAGGTTGATTGGCAACACTAAAATTGGCCCTAGAGTGTGAATGTTGTCTGTCTATCTGTGTTGGCCCTGCGATGAGGTGGCGACTTGTCCAGGGTGTACCCCGCCTTCCGCCCGATTGTAGCTGAGATAGGCGCCAGCGCCCCCCGCGACCCCAAAAGGGAATAAGCGGTAGAAAATGGAGGGATGGAAATGAATGTGAAGCCAAAGTATTTCAACGGACAAAACCATCAGATCATATCTGGCTTTAGCAGAGATATTGCTTTGCACATAAATAGCAACTCCTCCTCCATACCTATTTATATCCCCTCTCAAAACATTGTAGCCGGTTGAGGATATCTCAAAATTACTGACAGAACTGTCGAAATGAGTCTCGAATGAGGCCATAATATTAAAAGTGTGATTAAATCGGACAATTCCTGAACTTTAAAAGGCAAACTATTTATTTAAATGAGCAATGTGTAAAACTTCTTAGGCAAGCCAGGGCCACTTTTTGTTTGTTTTTTGTGCAAATTGAAGCATCAGTTACATGTCTACACGCAGCGATGCACTAGTGCAGAGGTGGGTAGTAACGCGCTACATTTACTCTGTTACATTTACTTGAGTAACTTTTGGGATAAATTGTACTTCTAAGAGTACTTTTACTTGAGTATATTTAAAGAGAAGAAACGCTACTTTTACTCCGCTCCATTTATCTACATTCAGCTCGCTACTAATTTTGATCGATCTGTTAATGTTTGTTTTGGTTTGTCTCAGAGCTTCAAAGTAGGATCTACGCATGCCTGCGTTTCACCAATCACATGCAGTCACTGGCGACGTTGGACCAATCAAACAGAGCCAGGCGGTCACATGACCGTGATACGTAAAACCCGACTTAAACATGTTGACAAACTTATTTGGGTGTTAGCATTTAATGGTCAATTGTACGAAATATGTACTGTACTGTGCAATCTAATAATAAAAGTTTCAATCAATCAATCAAAAGTGAAAAGGAAAAAAGACACTTTTTATTTCAACCGTACTTCCCGTCAAAAGCCTAAAGACTGATCGCACAGTTCCTGTCTTCACAATAAAAGTGCCGCTCCATCGCGCCTGCGCTAACAAAATAAGAGTCTCCGAAAGCCAGCGCAAACAAGCTAGCAAGCTACGGAGTTTGCCGCCAATGTATTTCTTGTAAAGTGTATAAAAACAAATATGGAAGCTGGACAGATAAGATGCCAAAAACCAACGACTTTCATGTGGTATTAGACGGAAAAGAGGAACTTTTTTTCTCCTCCATTTGAAAACGTGGACGTTATCAGCACTACTGATTCCAATCAATGCAAGTCATCAGAATCAGGTAATACACCAACTTATATTCTTGTCTTCATGAAAGATAGGAATCTATATGTTAAACATGCATGTATATTCATTAAACACCTTTAAGATGTCAACAAAATTGACAAAATAAATAAATATAAATTATATACTGTATATATAAATGTATGTGTATATATATATATACATATATGTTATGTGTGTGTATGTATATGTATATGTGAGGTAGATCACCTCGACTTGGTCATTTATTAAGTAATAGATTAAAGTTGAAAAACTTATTGGGGTGTTACCATTTAGTGGTCAATTGTACAGAATATGTACTGTACTGTGCAATCTAATAATACAAGTTTCAATCAATCAATGAATGCCTACTGAGCCTATGGTGCTGTTAAGATATTGTGGCTCAATTTGCCTTATTTTTTATTTTAATGTATTATTAATTAATATATATTATTGTTTTAGTTTCTTAAGAGATAATATTGGCTCTGAATTTGCTCATTGCTATTTTTATGTTTTTGTGCATTACTTGTTGCCTTAATCATTATATGAACAGGTTACTCATCAGTTACTCAGTACTTGAGTAGTTTTTTCACAACATACTTTTTACTTTTACTCAAGTAAATATTTGGGTGACTTCTCCTGACTTTTACTTGAGTAATAAATCTCTAAAGTAACAGTACTCTTACTTGAGTACAATTTCTGGCTACTCTACCCACCTCTGCACTAGTGTGTCTGTGGATTTACGTGCTGCTGGTACGGGAAGGAATGATGAGTAGATGTGTGACGATACCATCCATACCGCGGTATTGCGGTTTCAAAGTCTTCACAATTTTGCCGTATGGTGTGACGGCATCAAACGAAAACGGTCTAGTGTACTTCTTTTCTAGCGCTTTAGCGTTGGCCGGGTCGGAAAACAAACGACATCTCCCAGCACCCTGTGCGCAGCGCCAGAACGGCAAAGGTGGGGACGTGGAGCGCTGTAAACAGGAAGTGAAGTGTGTTCGTAGTCGTAGTAGATAAAGGGAATTGTTTTTTTGTTTGTTTTTCGATAGAGATGTCCGATAATGGCTTTTTTGCCGATGTTGTCCAACTCTTAATTACGGATTCCGATATCAACCAATAAGATATATACAGTTGTGGAATCAACACGTTATTATGCCTAATTTTGTTGTGATGCCCCGCTGGATGCATTAAACAATGTAACAAGGTTTTCCAAAATATATCAACTCAAGTTATGGAATAAAATATGGCACCGCCATATTTATTATTGAAGTCACAAAGTGCATTATTTTTTTTAACATGCCTCAAAACAGCAGCTTGGAATTTGGGACATGTTCTACCTGACAGAGCATGAGGAGGTTGAGGTGGGTGGGATTGGGGCGGGGTTTTGTGGGAGATGGCAGGGGGGTGTATATTGTAGCGTCCCAGAAGAGTTAATGCTGCAAGGGGAGTCTGGATATTTGTTCTGCTGTGTTTATGTTTTGTTACGGTGCGGATGTTCTCCCGAAATGTGTTTATTATTCTTGTTTGGTGTGGGTTTACAGTGTGGCGCACATTTGTAACAGTGTTAAAGTTGTTTATACGGTCACCCTCAGTGTGACCTGTATGGCTGTTGACCAAGTAAGTCTTGCATTTACCTGTGTGTGTGAAAAGCCATGGATATTATGTGATTGGACCGGCATGCGAAGGCAGTGCCTTTAAGGTTTATTGGCGCTCTGTACTTCTCCCTTAGTCCGTGTACCACTCTGTGCAGCGGCGTTTTAAAAAGTCATACATTTTACTTTTTGAAACCGATACCAATAATTTCCTATATTACATTTTAAAGCGTTTATCGGACATCTGTAGTTTTTAGACATCAAATCTGTCTGTAACTGGTTGAGTTAAGTTACAAAACCTCTTTGGCGGAGGTAAGAAAGTCTGAGTTCTGCAGAGTAAGGCGCACCGCACGGAGGGAAATCATAACAAAAAAATGTACACCATGAGAAATACTAGTAAACTGAAAAGCTAAAAAAAGTAAATACATTCTCCTGCCATCCATCCATTTTCTACCGCTTGTCTCTCTCGATTCATTTTACACTCTACACTGCAAAAAGTCGGTGTTTAAAAACGAGAACAAAAATACAAAAATGAGGGGTATTTTATTTGAATGAAGCAAAATTATCTCCAAAACAAGTAAAATTAGCTAACCTTAATGAACCCAAAAATCCCTTAAAATAAGTATATTCTCCTTTTTTTGGTGGAATTTTTTTTTTTGACCTTTTAGCTCAATATGTTGAAAAATATTTTTAAATTAAGTAAATGCTAGTACCATTATTTTGACATAATATGCATACATCGTGATTTTTTTTTCATGCTTGAAATAAGAAATGATTACGTTAAAAAAGTAGTTTTATACTTGTGGGTGTTGACAGCTTTGCAACAGTTGATATTCTAGTTTCAAGCATGTTTTACTCAATATAGGTCATAAAATTTCTGCAACAAGCTGTAATATCTTACTGAGATCATTTAGGAACAAAACCCTTAAAACAAGTAAAACACTAAAATACAATCTGCTTTCTGTCTTATCTGACAGAAAATATCACCCTTATTTGAGATATTTCATCTTACTTAGATTTTATTTTTTCCAGTGTATGGCATTTTTAAGTACAAACCCTGTTTCCATATGAGTTGGGAAATTGTGTTAGATGTAAATATAAACGGAATACCATGATTTGCAAATCCTTTTCAACCCATATTCAGTTGAATATGCTACAAAGACAAGACATTTGATGTTCAAACTTATAAACTTTATTTTTTTTTTTGCAAATAATAATTAACTTAGAATTTCACGGCTGCAACATGTGCCAAAGTAGTTGGGAAAGGGCATGTTCACCACTGTGTTACATCACCTTTTCTTTGAACAACACTCGATAAACGTTTGGGAACTGAGGAAACCAATTGTTGAAGCTTTGAAAGTGGAATTCTTTACCGTTCTTGTTTTATGTACAGCTTAAGTTGTTCAACAGTCCGGGCGGGGTCTTGTCGTATTTTACGCTTCATAATGCGCCACACATTTTCGATGGGAGACATGTCTGGACTGCAGGCGGGCCAGGAAAGTACCCGCACTCTTTTACTACGAAGCCACGCTGTTGTAACACGTGGCTTGGCATTGTTTTGCTGAAATAAGCAGGGGCGTCCATGATAACATTGCTTGGATGACAACATATGTTGTTCCAAAACCTGTATGGACCTTTCAGCATTAATGGTGCCTTCACAGATGTGTAAGTTACCCATGCCTTGGGCACTAATACACCCCCATACCATCACAGATGCTGGCTTTTCAACTTTGCGAGTATAACAATCCGGATGGTTATTTTCCTCTTTGTTCCTGAGAACACCACGTCCACAGTTTCCAAATATAATTTGAAATGTGGACTCATCAGACCACAGAACACTTTTCCACTTTGCATCAATCCGTCTTAGATGAGCTCGGGCCCAGCGAAGCCGGCAGCGTTCCTTTGTGTTGTTGATAAATGGCTTTTGCTTTGCATAGCAGAGTTTTAACTTGCACTTACAGATGTAGCGACCAACTGTAGTTACTGACAGTGGTTTTATGAAGTGTTCCTGAGCCCATGTGGTGATATCCTTTCCACACTGGGGTCGGTTTTTGATGCAGTGAAGTGAAGTGAATTATATTTATATAGCGCTTTTTCTCTAGTGACTCAAAGCGCTTTACATAGTGAAACCCAATATCTAAGTTACATTTAAACCAGTGTGGGTGGCACTGGGAGCAAGTGGGTAAAGTGTCTTGCCCAAGGACACAACGGCAGTGACTAGGATGGCGGAAGCGGGAATCGAACCTGCAACCCTCAAGTTGCTGGCACGGCCACTCTACCAACCGAGCTATACCGCCCCGATCCCTCAGCACCGACTGAGGGATCAAAGGTCCGTAATATCATTGCTTACGTGCAGTGATTTCTCCAGATTCTCTGAACCTTTTGATGATTTTACGGACCGTAGATGGTAAAATCCCTAAATTCCTTGCGATAGCTCGTTGAGAAATGTTGTTCTAAAACTGTTCGACAATTTGCTTACAAATTGGTGACCCATCCTTGTTTGTGAATGACTTAGCATTTTTTGGGACGCTGTTTTTATACCCAATCATGGCACCCACCTGTTCCCAAATAGCCTGCACACCTGTGGGATGTTCCAAATAAGTGTTTGATGAGCATTCCCGAACTTTATCAGTATTTATTGCCACCTTTCCCAACTTCTTTGTCACATGTTGCTGGCATCAAATTCTAAAGTTAATGGTTATTTGCAGACAAGAAAACAAAACTTTATCAGTTTGAACATCAAATATGTTGTCTTTGTAGCATATTCAACTGAATATGGGTTGAAAATTATTTGCAAATCATTGTATTCCGTTTATATTTACATCTAACACAATTTCCCAACTCATATGGACACGGGGTTTGTACATTTTTTGGGACAAATACCACAATGACATTGTACAGTGGCCTTAATACTGTGATAAAATCATACCGTGACAGTTTGATACCGTTACATCCCAAACAATGACTTTTTCATGCCTCAAAAACGCAACGGCTCTCATTTTGGGTAGCAATTATTTTCTTTTTAAACCAAGAGCATCGTCCTCGTCGATACAGATCCTAGATACCTTAAGATATTTTGCTTTTTGCCAAGACATTGAATTTCTTGTTAAACTTTTGAAACTATCATTATAGAGATCTGGGACTGACCATATAGTCCCATTGTTTCCACGTCCGGTACACCCGCTCAAGTTCTATTTAAGATTCAGATTATCTATTTAAGTTTCTCAGCTTGGAAATTTGAATCTTCCTCTCATTATCTGCTGACTTCTCCATTCCATCAAATACCAACTTGTTTTTCTTCGTCTGACCTTAGAGGTATTCCATTTTGTCAGTAATAGTGAGATGACTGTCACCATTGTTCACTATGTCCGCCCGAAAGGAGTTCTGGTTATCAGCCTGGTTTTTCCACGTTAACTTAAATGTCATCCACTTCCTTTTGAGTAGCTTAAGGCTGGTGTTGGATGGTGCTGTGCGACACCACGGATTTCCTTTTGATCTGATAACGAGTAAAATTCAGGCCATTATCGGCGATACAGATGCAATACTTTGTGCAAATATACCTAATCCGTCTGCTGAAATGTAAAAAAAAGTTGTGTATTTCAAATAATAACATAGCATAAAATAATTATTTATTTATTGTATATTATGTAATATATTTTTATTATCATTAATATTATTACTTGTATCATATATTTATTTATTACAAACTGAAGTATAGTGAGGTATTGGCATGAATAACAATATGGCCATGCTAATACAAGGACAAAACCATACAAAATGGTGTTTCAAACCACAACAAAAGGAAATAAGTAACATAATAAAAGCAGTACAATAAATGAATGAATAAGAAGTAAAATCGGTAGGTTGTGAGTTCAAACCCCGGCCGAGTCATACCAAAGACTATAAAAATGGGACCCATGACCTCCCTGCTTGGCACTCAGCATCAAGGGTTGAAATCAGCAAAAAAGATTCCCGGGCGTGGCCACCGCTGCTGCTCACTGCTCCCCTCACCTCCCCTCCCCTCCCAGGGGGCGATCAAGGGTGATGGGTCAAACGCAGAGAATAATTTCGTCACACCTAGTGTGTGTGTGACAATTATTGGTACTTTAACTTTAACTTTGATAGAATAAAAAGTAAGTGACAATTCAGTTACATAAACTTGTTCAGCTGGAAAAAAAAAAGAAAGGCAAACTTTTAGGAGTCTCTCTTTCTGCGCTGTTCCCTGAAATCTAAACATAGAATTGATAAATTGGGCTCTCAACTTATTTGACAAGATCTTGTCGAAGTCAAGCAGAAGTTTGGGGAATCCTGCTTGTTCTGACGGGTACATGAGGGACTCGTGGGGAAAATGGCGGGTCCTGTGCCTGTCAGTACTTTCAGTCGACGACGTGGAAGGCATCTCTTTGGAACTGTGATCACAGGGCATCTGCTGATTGGACCGAGCACCGCTTTGGTGCATCGACAAACTCGAAAGACAACTGGCAGCCGTTCAAGGAACTCAAAGGCTGCCTATCCCAACAGATGGTATGGGTAGAGCTATGGGCGATCTCGGAATTGAATCATGGAGAGCCTTTCTGACATGCAAATACCAATCAACCTGAGAGCCACGATGGACAATTAAGATCAGACAGACCATAGGAATGTGTCTGCTCGCCTGGAAAACAATCCCAAAGTACAATTTGACACAACTGGCCTTGGCGAAACAAGCTTGTTTCACTGGTACAAACTGTTGTCGTGCCTGCCGGGCGACTTCAGGCCTGTAGACAACACACCATGGACAGAAGTCCGTGGAAACACCCCCATTGGGATCTACTTCTCGGTGTGACGAGTACACAAGTGCATCAATTGAGACACCGACCTCTATTTAATAATACAACTTTAACATTTGACAACCAAATAATAAAACAAGGTGACTCTGTAAAAAATCTGGGTATTATCTTCGACCCAACTCTCTCCTTTGAGCCACACATTAAAAGCGTTACTAAAATGGCCTTCTTTCATCTCCGTAATATCGCTAAAATTCGCTCCATTTTGTCCACTAAAGACGCCGAGATCATTATCCATGCGTTTGTTACGTCTCGTCTCGACTACTGTAACGTATTATTTTCGGGTCTCCCCATGTCTAGCATTAAAAGATTACAGTTGGTACAAAATGCGGCTGCTAGACTTTAGACAAGAACAAGAAAGTTTGATCACATTACGCCTGTACTGGCTCACCTGCACTGGCTTCCTGTGCACTTAAGATGTGACTTTAAGGTTTTACTACTTACGTATAAAATACTACACGGTCTAGCTCCATCCTATCTTGCCGATTGTATTGTACCGTATGTCCCGGCAAGAAATCTGCGTTCAAAAGACTCCGGCTTATTAGTGATTCCTAGAGCCCAAAAAAAGTCTGCGGGCTATAGAGCGTTTTCCGTTCGGGCTCCAGTACTCTGGAATGCCCTCCCGGTAACAGTTCGAGATGCTACCTCAGTAGAAGCATTTAAGTCTCACCTTAAAACTCATCTGTATACTCTAGCCTTTAAATAGACCTCCTTTTTAGACCAGTTGATCTGCCGCTTCTTTTCTTTCTCCTATGTCCTCCCCTCCCTTGTGGAGGGGGTCCGGTCCGATGACCATGGATGAAGTACTGGCTGTCCAGAGTCGAGACCCAGGATTGACCCCTCGTCGGGACCCAGGATGGACCGCTCGCCTGTATCGGTTGGGGACATCTCTATGCTGCTGATCCGCTTGAGATGGTTTCCTGTGGACGGGACTCTCGCTGCTGTCTTGGATCCGCTTGAACTGAACTCTCGCGGCTGTGTTGGAGCCACTATGGATTGAACTTTCACAGTATCATGTTAGACCCGCTCGACATCCATTGCTTTCGGTCCCCTAGAGGGGGGGGGGGGTTGCCCACATCTGAGGTCCTCTCCAAGGTTTCTCATAGTCAGCATTGTCACAGGCGTCCCACTGGATGTGAATTCTCCCTGCCCACTGGGTGTGAGTTTTCCTTGCCCTTTTGTGGGTTCTTCCGAGGATGTTGTAGTCGTAATGATTTGTGCAGTCCTTTGAGACATTTGTGATTTGGGGCTATATAAATAAACATTGATTGATTGATTGAGACGAAGCAAATAACTTTTTGGATATCATATTAAAAGATGTCCAATAAATGCTTTAAAATGTAATATCGGAAATTATCGGTATTGGTTTTGAAAAGTAAAATGAATGACTTTTTATAACGCCGCTGTATGGAGCGTTACATATCCGGTAAAACACGGACGTAGGGAGAAATACAAAGCAGTTGCGTCTTCCAGTCAGCAGGCCCTCCCCTCTCCCCTTTCTCACACACAACACAGGAGTTGACAACTGCAGTATGAGAGGTTTACTGGCGATGCTTGATGACCTCATCAAACTGCCGCGAGCGTAGCAGAACAACAACAAGAGTGTGTTGTTGCCGGTGCTGTAGCCGTGGCTAACAACCCCAGCGAGCTCGGTGACTGACTAACAGAGTTGGGTAGTAACGCGCTACATTTACTCCGTTACATTTACTTGAGTAACTTTTGGAATAAATTGTACTTCTATGAGTAGTTTTTATGCAACATACTTTTACTTTTACTTGAGTATATTTATAGAGAAGAAACGCTACTTTTACTCCGTTCCGTTTATTTACATTCAGCTGGCTACTCGCTACTTTTTTCTATCAATCTGTTAATGTTTGTTTTGGTTAATGACAGAGCTTCAAAGTAGGATCTACGCATGCCTGCGTTTCACCAATCACATGCAGTCACTGGTGACGTTGGACCAATCAAACAGAGCCAGGCGGTCACATGACCCAACATAAAAAAGTTGAAAAACTTATTGGGGTGTTACCATTTAGTGGTCAATTGTACGGAATATGTACTGTACTGTGCAATCTAATAATAAGAGTTTCAATCAATCAATCAAAAGTGTAAAGGAAAAAAGACATTTTTTATTTCAACCGTACTTCCCGTCAAAAGCCTAAAGACTGATCGCACAGTTCCTTTCTTCACAATAAAAGTGGCACTCCATCGCGCCTGCATTAACAAAATAAGAGTCTCCGAAAGCCAGAGCAAACAAACTAGCAAACTACGGAGTTTGCCGCCAACGTATTTCTTGTAAAGTGTATGAAAACGAATATTGAAGCTGGACAAATAAGATGCCAAAAACCAAGGACTTTCATGTGGTATTAGACAGAAAAGAGGAATTTTTTTTCTCCTCCATTTGAAAACGTGGACGTCTGATTCCAATCAATGCAAGTCATCAGAATCGGGTAATACACCAACTTATATATTCATTAAAACACTTTTAACATGTCAACAAAAACGGCAAAATAAATAAATATAAATTATATACTGTATATAAAAATGTATGTATGTGTATATATATATATATATATATATATATATATATATATATATGATATGTGTGTGTATAAATGATATGTGTATGTATGTATATATGAGGTAGATCACCTCGACTTGGTCATTTATTAAGTAATTGATAAACGTTGAAAAACTTATTGGGGTGTTACCATTTAGTGGTCAATTGAACGGAATATGGACTG
Organism: Nerophis ophidion; assembly: GCF_033978795.1. Classification (NCBI taxonomy): domain Eukaryota; kingdom Metazoa; phylum Chordata; class Actinopteri; order Syngnathiformes; family Syngnathidae; genus Nerophis; species Nerophis ophidion. The sequence continues at coordinate 8,795,474 of NC_084634.1, read as the reverse complement.
TACTGTACAATCTAATAATACAAGTTTCAATCACTCAATCAATCAATCAAATCAATCAATGCCTACCGAGTCTATGGTGCTCTTAAGTTATTGTGGCTCATAGTGCCATTTTCTTTATTTTATTTTAATGTACTATTATTTAATATATATTCGTGTTTTAGTTGCTTAAGAGATATTCCTGGCTCTGAATTTGCTCGTTGCTATTTTTATGTTTTTGTGCATTATTTGTTGCCGTAATCAGGTTACTTCATCAGTTACTCAGTACTTGAGTAGTTTTTTCACAACGTACTTTTTACTTTTACTCAATATATTTGGGTGACTACTCCTTACTTTTACTTGAGTAATAAATCTCTAAAGTAACAGTACCCTTACTTGAGTACAATTTCTGGCTACTCTACCCACCTCTGCTGACTAATGACACCATGTCTATGGTTTGGGATTATTTTAAAGTGTGTCTGACGGATAAAAAACTGGCGGTTTGCAATGACCGCAAAAAGTTGGTTATGCGAAGGGGAATTTAATCTTCCACCTCTTCAAGAATCATAAGGAGATACACGATGAATACAAGCGGAAGATGGATGAAAAGCAAACACCGAAAAAAGCAGCTTGTAGTGAACAGAGGTGCCCTGTATCAACGCAGCATTTCAGAAGCTCTGGCTGACTGCTAGGCCACTTCAAGCACTCACCACTAGCTTGCAGCACATTTGTGTTACTCATACAAATACGTTAGAGCAGGGCAGAATGAGCCCAGTTTATACTTTCCTGTTATACAGTATGCCAGGCAGTCTACTGAAGGAGGACTATGTTATTGTTTACTTTATTACTCTAGTATAATCTGGACAGAGGCTGTGTGCCTTCATTGGTTTTGTAGCTGTTGTTTTGAGGCATGTTTAAAAAAATGAAAATAATGCACTTTGTGAAAGTCAAAGTATCATATTTCCTATAGTTGTAGTGGCTTTCAGGATTATCTCAGGGAAAGCATGTCCCAAATTCCAAGCTACTGTTTTGAGGCGTGTTAAAAAAAATAATGCACTTTGTGACTTCAATAATCAAAATGTCAGTGCCATGTTGGCACTTTTTTCCATTACTGGAGTGGAAGTTTTTCTCCTATTTTGGAAAACCTTGTTACTCTGTTAAATGCATCCAGCGGGGCATCACAAAGTTAGGCATAATAATGTGTTGATTCCACAACTGTATATATCGGTATCGGCAAATAAGAGTTGGGCAATATCGGAATATCCACAAAAAAGCCATTATCGGACATCTCTGATCATATTAAATGTTTGGCATTCTGCACAGCTTTACTTGTAAGGGTAATATATATATTTTTTAACCTAAAATAGCAGGTTACATTTTTTTTTTGCCACCTGAGGAAAGGGAATACTTAAAAGAAAGTTTATACCTTCAATGTCATCCATCTTCTTCCTCAGCTCCACCTCCAGCTGAAACATACATTAGATTTAGTTGTTTAGAACATACATACCAATTGTTTTATGAACTATTTATTACATATATTCTAGAACAGTGGTTCTTAACCTCGGTTCGATCGAACCCTAGGGGTCCGGTGAGTCGGCCTCAGGGGGTTCGGCGGAGGTCAAGACGCACCCGACTCATCGCGTAAATAAAAACTTTATGGATACCCCTAAACAAAGTTCCCTCTAATTTTCCATCTGATTTGCAGGTGTGTAATTTGTTGTGGTTCATTTTGTGCACCGGTAAAGAAAAACAACATATAACTTTGTCTTGAATTTGAAAAGAAAAAAAAACAACTTTTATTTTTCACTAATAAAAGGGTTCGGTGAATGCGCATATGAAACTGCTGGGGTTTGGTACCTTCAACAAGGTTAAGAACCACTGTTCTAGAGGGAGACCGTTACTCAATGAGTGCACTTAACACGTGGTTTTGATTTTCACACTGAGACATACTTGCCAACCTTGAGACCTACGAATTCGGATGAACTGAAATTCTTGCTTCCAATCATTTTGGAACCAGCAAGCGTACTTCTTCTACTTCTTACTCGTCGTCGCCATGACTGTCTCGTCTGCGTTTTTCTGCTTCGTCTCCTTCTTGTTGTGTGTGCAGTTGTGCACTCTCCAAAAACCGTAGACGTTATAACGTGACTGGGCCGGCACGCTGGTTATATGGACGTGACGACAAGCTGTGCTCACAAAGGTCCGCATGGACCAATCGGGAGTGTGGAGAGGCGGAGCCGGCAGTCCCAACAGCGAGGCAGGGCACGCCGTAGCCCAGCCCAAGATGGCGGCGAGGAGGCGTGGCCGGCAGTCCGACAGCGAGGAAAGGCACACCAAAGCCCGTCACACCAAAGCCCGGCATGAGATGGCGGCGAGGAGGCGTGGCCGGCAGTCCGACAGCGAGGCAGGGCACGCCGTAGCCCAGTCCAAGATGGCGGCGAGGAGGTGTGGCCGGCAGTCCGACAGCGAGGCAGGGCACACCGTAGTCCAGCCCAAGATGGCGGTGAGGAGGCGTGGCCGGCAGTCCGACAGCGAGGCAGGGCACACCGTAGTCCAGCCCAAGATGGCGGTGAGGAGGCGTGGCCGGCAGTCCGAGAGCGAGGCAGGGCACGCCGTAGCCCAGCCCAAGATGGCGGCGAAGAGGCGTGGCCGGCAGTCCGAACAGCGAGGCAGGGCACGCCGTAGCCCAGCCCAAGATGGCGGCGAGGAGGCGTGGCCGGCAGTCCGACAGCGAGGCAGGGCACGCCGTAGCCCAACCCAAGATGGCGGCGAGGAGGCGTGGCCGGCAGTCCAACAGTGAGGCAAGGCACACCGTAGTCCAGCCCAAGATGGCGGTGAGGAGGCGTGGCCGGCAGTCCGACAGCGAGGCAGGGCACACCGTAGTCCAGCCCAAGATGGCGGTGAGGAGGCGTGGCCGGCAGTCCGAGAGCGAGGCAGGGCACGCCGTAGCCCAGCCCAAGATGGCGGCGAAGAGGCGTGGCCGGCAGTCCGAACAGCGAGGCAGGGCACGCCGTAGCCCAGCCCAAGATGGCGGCGAGGAGGCGTGGCCGGCAGTCCGACAGCGAGGCAGGGCACGCCGTAGCCCAACCCAAGATGGCGGCGAGGAGGCGTGGCCGGCAGTCCAACAGTGAGGCAAGGCACACCGTAGTCCAGCCCAAGATGGCGGTGAGGAGGCGTGGCCGGCAGTCCGACAGCGAGGCAGGGCACGCCGTAGCCCAGCCCAAGATGGCGGCGAGGAGGCGTGGCCGGCAGTCCAACAGTGAGGCAAGGCACACCGTAGTCCAGCCCAAGATGGCGGCGAGGAGGCGTGGCCGGCAGTCCGACAACGAGGCAAGGCACACCAAAGCCCGGCCCAAGATGGCGGCGAGGAGGCGTGGCCGGCAGTCCGACAGCGAGGCAGGGCACACCGTAGCCTAGCCCAAGATGGCGGCGAGGAGGCGTGGCCGGCAGTCCGACAGCGAGGCAAGGCACACCGGAGCCCGGCCCAAGATGGCGGCGAGGAGGCGTGGCCGGCAGTCCGACAGCGAGGCAAGGCACACCGGAGCCCGGCCCAAGATGGCGGCGAGGAGGCGTGGCCGGCAGTCCGACAGCGAGGCAAGGCACACCGGAGCCCGGCCCAAGATGGCGGCGAGGAGGCGTGGCCGGCAGTCCGACAGCGAGGCAAGGCACACCAAAGCCCGGCCCAAGATGGCGGCGAGGAGGCGTGGCCGGCAATCCGACAGCGAGGCAAGGCACACCGGAGCCCGGCCCAAGATGGCGGCGAGGAGGCGTGGCCGGCAGTCCGACAGCGAGGCAAGGCACACCGGAGCCCGGCCCAAGATGGCGGCGAGGAGGCGTGGCCGGCAGTCCGACAGCGAGGCAAGGCACACCAAAGCCCGGCACAAGATGGCGGCGAGGAGGCGTGGCCGGCAGTCCGACAGCGAGGCAAGGCACACCGGAACCCGGCCCAAGATGGCGGCGAGGAGGCGTGGCCGGCAGTCCGACAGCGAGGCAAGGCACACCAAAGCCCGGCCCAAGATGGCGGCGAGGAGGCGTGGCCGGCAGTCCGACAGCGAGGCAAGGCACACCAAAGCCCGGCACAAGATGGCGGCAAGGAGGCGTGGCCGGCAGTCCGACAGCGAGGCAGGGCACGCCGTAGCCCAGCCCAAGATGGTGGCGAAGAGGCGTGGCCGGCAGTCCGAACAGCGAGGCAGGGCACGCCGTAGCCCAGTCCAAGATGGCGGCGAAGAGGCGTGGCCGGCAGTCTGACAGCGAGGCAGGGCACACCGTAGTCCAGCCCAAGATGGCGGCGAGGAGGCGTGGCCGGCAGTCCGACAGCGAGGCAAGGCACACCAAAGCCCGGCCCAAGATGGCGGCGAGGAGGCGTGGCCGGCAGTCGGACAGCGAGGCAGGGCACGCCGTAGCCAAGCCCAAGATGGCGGCGAGGAGGCGTGGCCGGCAGTCCGACAACGAGGCAAGGCACACCAAAGCCCGGCCCAAGATGGCGGCGAGGAGGCGTGGCCGGCAGTCCGACAACGAGGCAAGGCACACCAAAGCCCGGCCCAAGATGGCGGCGAGGAGGCGTGGCCGGCAGTCCGACAGTGAGGCAAGGCGCACCGGAGCCCGGCCCAAGATGGCGGCGAGGAGGCGTGGCCGGCAGTTCGACAGCGAGGCAGGGCACGCCGTAGCCAAGCCCAAGATGGCGGCGAGGAGGCGTGGCCGGCAATCCGACAGCGAGGCAAGGCACACCGGAGCCCGGTCCAAGATGGCGGCGAGGAGGCGTGGCCGGCAGTCCGACAGTGAGGCAAGGCACACCGTAGTCCAGCCCAAGATGGCGGCGAGGAGGCGTGGACGGCGAGCGAGCGTCGCGCGCCGGGGGCGACGCCGCAATCAAGATCAGGTGCGTGGATCGCGCACCTGGGGACAATTGAGTAATCCTCTCGCGCTGTATAGACGGGCGACAGCCGTGAACGTCAGAGAGAGCGGCGGAGAGACTAGAAGGAGCCAGAGGGAAGCTGACGCGGAGAGAGAGAGAGAGATGACGACACCCGAAGCAGAAAGGCAAGCGGAAGAGCGGGCGGCGGACGGAGCAGCTGAAAAGCAGTCTTTATTGAAAAATAAAGAAGGCTAAATGTGCCCGCCGCTATGTCCTTCCTTGACGGTCCTTGGAACCCGCACGACGGCATGAGAAATTTGGGAGGATTGGCAAGTATGCACTGAGAAGTGCAGCCAACTAGAACACTGTGGATTTCATACTCGAAACACTTGCCCCTCACCCCCCATTTTCTACCGCTTGTCCCTTCTTTGGGGTCACGGGGGCTACATTTGGGCGGAAGGCAGGGTACACCCTGGACAAACGGATAGACAGACAACATTCACACACTAGGGCCAATTTAGTGTTGCCAATCAACCTATCCCCAGGTGCATGTCTTGGGAGGAACCTGGAGTACCCGGAAGGAACCCACACAGTCACGGGGAGAACGTGCAAAACAATCAAAATGGCATTTTGACTCTGTTTCGTAACGGTTACCATTTCCGGTTAATGTGCAATGACGTCGTGCACAGTGTATACTTACACTGAACTGTAGTGATGCCATTTGAGACGTGGCTTTTTCAACTCATGCCACAGAGAAGGAGAGAAAATGGTGGTACCTGCTGGACTTTCTTCTTCCTGATGCCTGCAGTGAAGCAGGGCGGGTCACACTCCTGGTCCAGGTCCACCTTCTTGAACTCCTCGATGGTCAGCAGACTGGTGGGCGTGTCCTCAAACTCGGCCAGCCTGATGCAAGAAAGCGTGAAAACGCATGGACGTATACAGGATAATATTTAGAGTGTTAATTTCTGTGAGGTCGTTACTGGGCTAAAAAAACAACTTGGTGGGAGTGAAATGACACCAATCAAAACACCCACCTTTTTTTTAGCGTGGTGTCGCACACTTTCACCACGTTTATGATTTCTTTGATGGTGCGCCGAAACTCGTGCATGCGAGCGGCCACCAGAAGAGCTGCAAACAAATGGAACAGCTAATTATTCCATATATCCACCCATTTTCTACCGCTTGTCCCTTTTTGGGGTTGCTGGAGCCTACCTCATCACATTCACACACGAGGGCCAATTTAGTGTTGCCAATCAACCTATCCCCAGGTGCGTGTCTTTGGAAGTGGGAGGAAGCCTAAGTACCTGGAGGGAACCCACGCAGTCACGGGGAGGACATGCAAACTCCACACGGAACGATCCCGAGCCCGGGATTGAACTCAGGACCTTCGTACTGTGAGGCACATGCACTAACCCCTGTAACACCGTGCTGCCCACAGCTAATTATTATTCAAGACAATTCAAATCAGCATTTGCATCCGGATTTGGTAGTTGAGATGAAAAATCACATACGTCAGCACACTTTAAAAGGAAGTGAAGTGAATTATATTTATATAGCGCTTTTCTCAAGTGACTCAAAGCGCTTTACATTGTGAAACCCAATATCTAAGTTGCATTTTTTTTTTTTTTTCAAACCAGTGGGGAAGCGCTGAAAAGTACAACATGGCTGACGGAGTGGGGGCCGACCACAAAACGACGCATCCTGAAGAGACGGTCAGAAAGCGGCTTAAAGATGGTAGCTAAAACCCACCATGACATGCCATGTAGACCAGTGGTCCCCAACCTTTTTTGTAGCTGCGGACCGGTCAACGCTTGATAATTTGTCCCGTGGCCCGGTGGGGAGGGGGGGATTTTTTTATTTTGTCATGAAAAAGGGAGTTTTTTGGGGTTTGTGCACTAGTTGTAAGTGTATCTTGTGTTTTCGTATGTTGATTTAATTTAAATATATATATATATATATATATATATATATATATATATATATATATATATATATCCATCCATCCATTTTCTACCGCTTATTCCCTTTCGGGGTTGCGGGGGGCGCTGGCGCCTAGCTCAGCTACAATCGGGCGGAAGGCAGGGTAAACCCTGGACAAGTCGCCACCTCATCGCAGGGCCAACACAGATAGACAGACAACATTCACACACTAGGGACCATTTAGTGTTGCCAATCAACCTATCCCCAGGTGCATGTCTTTGGAAGTGGGAGGAAGCCGGAGTACCCGGAGGGAACCCACGCATTCACGGGGAGAACATGCAAACTCCACACAGAAAGATCCCGAGCCTGGATTTGAACCCAGGACTGCAGGAACTTCGTATTGTGAGGCAGACGCACTAACCCCTCTGCCACCGTGGAGCCCATTATATATATATATATATATATATATATTTTTTTAATAAAAAATTATTCTGCGGTTGGAGACCACTGATGTAGACCCAATGATGTTCAACCAATAGAGAGGTCCGATAATGCATTTTTTGCCGATATCGTCCAACTCTTAATTACCGATTCCGATATCAACCGATATCATGTCATACACAGTCGTGGCATGAACACATTATTATGCCTCATTTTGTTGTGATGCCCCGCTGGATGCATTCAACAATGTAACAAGGTTTTCCAAAAAGAAATCAACTCAAGTCATGGGAAAAAAAATGCCAACATGGCACTGCTATATTTATTATTAAAGTCAAAAAGTGCATTATTTTTTTTAACATGCCTCAAAAAAGCAGCTTGGAATTTGAGTCATGCTCTCCATGAGAGAGCATGAGGAGGTTGGGGGTAGAGGGGTGTGTATATTGTAGCATGCTGCATGGGGTTCTGGGTATTTATTCTGTTGTGTTACGGTGCGGATGTTCCCCCGAAATGTGAATGTCATTCTTGTTTGGTGTGGGTTCACAGTGTGGCGCATATCTGTAACAGTGTTAAAGTTGTTTATACGGCCACCCTCAGTGTGACCTGTATGGTTGTTGACAAAGTATGCGTTGCATTCACTTGTGTGTGTGAAAAGCCATAGACATTACTGTATGTGACTGGGACGGCACGCAAAGGCAGTGTCTTTAAGGTTTATCGGCGCTCTTCACTTCTCCCTATGTCCGTGTACCACTCCGTACAGCGGCGTTTTAAAAAGTCATACTTTTAACTTCTTGAAACAGATATTGTTAATTTCCGATATTACATTTTAAAGCATTTATCGGCCAATAATGTCAGACTGCCGATATTATCGGACATCTCTATCAACCACTGTGGGAAAATATGCCATTTGTACCGTGGGAAAATATATAATTTCACCTAATTGGCCTAAAATAATATTTTTTGCAAACCAATAATTATAATCCGCAGGAAATGTGCCGTTGTTGAATGTCTGGCGATCGGCAGAGTGACCATGTAATAATCCTCCATATCAGCAATTGCCAGCTTTTCCTGTGGTGTTTGTCATATTTGGTCAATATACGCTAATGAGTGTCATTTGTTAACAATTTCTGTAGTGGTATTTTAAAATGCCACCCGAAACCTCCCTATGGGAGGTGTTTCGGGCACGTCCGACCGGCAGGAGGCCGCTGGGAAGACTCAGGACATGTTGGGAAGACTATGTCTCCCGGCTGGCCTGGGAACGCTTCGGGACGAAGTGGCTGGGGAGAGGGAAGTATGGGCTTCTCTGCTTAGGCTGCTGCCCCCGCTACCCAACCTCGGATAAGCAGAAGAAAATGGATGAACATGATTTGAAGAAAAAAAAAAAAAGTGCCTTGGCTCAGAAAAAGGTTGAAAAACAATGTAGACCACAAGGAAGTCAGGCCAGGCGATTTTGAGAAAAAAACCTACTTGGGATTTTTCTCTACAAAATTGCGATTCAATGTGCAGTTTTTATATATTACACATAAAACTCCATAAAACTGAGAAAATTAGTGAAGGAAATAATGTTACTATTAGACTATTAGTCATTCAACGTACATCCATCCATCATCTTCCGCTTATCCGAGGTCGGGTCGCGGGGGTAACAGCCTAAGCAGGGAAGCCCAGACTTCCCTATCTCCAGCCACTTCGTCCAGCTCTTCCCGGGGGATCCCGAGGCGTTCCCAGGCCAGCCGGGAGACATAGTCTTCCCAACGTGTCCTGGGTCTTCCCCGTGGCCTCCTGCCGACTGGACGTGCCCTAAACACCTCCCTAGGGAGGTGTTCGGGTGGCATCCTGACCAGATGCCCGAACCCACCTCATCTGGCTCCTCTCGATGTGAAGGAGCAGCGGCTTTACTTTGAGTTCCTCCCGGATGACAGAGCTTCTCACCCTATCTCTAAGGGAGAGGAAACTCATTTCGGCCGCTTGTACCCGTGATCTTGTCCTTTCGGTCATGACCCAAAGCTCATGACCATAGGTGAGGATGGGAACGTAGATCGACCGGTAAATTGAGAACTTTGCCTTCCGGCTCAGCTCCTTCTTCACCACAACGGATCGGTACAACGTCCGCATTACTGAAGACGCCGCACCGATCCGCCTGTCGATCTCACGATCCACTCTTCCCTCACTCATGAACAAGACTCCTTGGTACTTGAACTCCTCTACTTGGGGCAGGGTCTCCTCCCCAACCCGGAGATGGCACTCCACCCTTTTCAACATACATAACATATGTATGCCACACATTAGAAAACTAGACTGAAATCTTAAACTAATCAATAGTGCTTATATGTCATCATAATATATAATATTAATGGAGGTAACGATTTAAAATGATATGAACCTTTAGTTTTCATTACTGTAAAATTGTTTACCATTGTACTTTAATTGGAGGAAAAATAACTGTTATCCTAAAAAAATAAAATAAAAATGACTAATTTCTGTAAGCAAACATTTTGCTTAAATATGGAAATTTGAGCCATTATTGACATTTTATGAGGTCTCTTTAGTTTTGAAAAGTATCAAAATACATTTTGCTTCCAATGGACAACCCCAGCTCCCACCTAAAAACATTCCTACGTGGACCGGGCCTTAATGTGAGCTGAACATCTCACAATTTGACCCTGAACGCACCGCGTGAAGGAAAAAGGGGGACGTTTGAGCGTCTCAGGTGCAAGGCGACCACCCCCCAGAGCAGGGGTGCCCATTACGTCGATCGCGAGCTACCAGTCGACCGCGGGGGGTGTGTCAGTCGATCTCCAGCCAGGCTTTTAAAAAAAAATAGACCTAAAAATTAGTGATCATCAATCTTCACCAAGACGTCACTTAAATGACATTCACGGTACCGGAGGGTCTTGTGAGATGACGCTGGCTGCTGCAAGATCATTATTATTAAAATATGACCGAGAGGAAGGCGAGAAACACTTTTTATTTCAACAGACTCTCGCGCCGTACCTTCCGTCAAAACTCTAAAGGCCGACTGCACATTTCCTATCTTCACAATAAAAGCCCTGCTTCATGCTGCCTGCGCTAACTAAATACAGAGTCTCGGAAAACTGGCGTGGACAAGCGATCCCTCAGAAAGCTGGCGTGCACATCACTTGTGCACGCCAGCTTTCCGAGACTCTTATTTTGTTAGCGCAGGCAGCATGAAGCAGGGATTTTATTGTGAAGATAGGAAATGTGCAATCGGCCTTTAGAGTTTTGACGGAAGGGACGGCGCGAAAGTCTGTTGAAATAAAAAGTGTTTCTCGCCTTCCTCTCTGTCATTTTTTCATAATAATGAACTGGCAGCAGCCAGCGTCATCTCACAAGACCCTCGGGTGCCGTGAATGTCGATCAAGCAAGCTACGGAATTTGCCGCCAATGTTTTTCTTGTAAAGTGTATGGAAGCTGGATGAATTTGATGCCAAAAACCAACCACTTTCATGTGGTATTGTACAGAAAGGACAACTTTTTTTCTCCTCCATTTGAAAATGTGGGCGTTATCATCATTACTGTCTGATTCCAATCAATGCAAGTCATCAGAATCAGGTATCATTAAACACATTTAACTTGTTTACAAAAATGTCTCTTTCATAAGTAAATAAATATAAATGATATATATAAATGAGGTAGATCGCCTCGAGTTGGTCAATTGAAAAGTAGCTCGCCTGCAGAAAAAGTGTGGGCACCCCTGCCCCGGAGAAAACGAGCTTTAAGAAACACGACAAAGGGGAAGAGGCCTGCTAATATTATGCAAGGAGCGGCGCAGCCAGCCTTGAAGGAGAACACTTACATAACCTTCATTAGTGCGCCTGAGCTGCGGAGCCTGCTAAAAGATACATGCATGCTTTTTACTTCCACGCGCACGCTCCTCCGAGAGTGGAGTGGCGACTCCAATGCTCCAAACGACCACTTTCTCGCCAGCCGCCATCTCGGGAGCGTGCGCCTGTTCTGGCTTGTAAACAAACACAAACTTTTGCTCCCGGCCTGCGAGTGCCTCCGTCTGCATGATTAATGATTTAGGAACTAAACATTCAAAGCAGACCAGCACACACACACACACACACACACACACACACACACACACACACACACACACACACACACACACACACACACACACATACACGTGCACAAAGTGAAGGCAGAACTTTAAGATCAGGTAAGATAAGGTCGGCCAAACTAAACATGGAGCAGGAAACTTTGAGAGCTACAGAGTTTCCCATATGTGCTTTTAGGAAATAAATGTAGGACGTTTAAACCTTAACACAGCTCACACTGCCAGAGAATAAGAAGACATAGCAATGTTGCAAACTATATTTAGACAGGACACTAGTGCCTCAACTTAAAGGGGAACATTATCACCAGACCTATGTAAGCGTCAATATATACCTTGATGTTGCAGAAAAAAAGACCGTATATTTTTTTTAACCGATTTCCGAACTCTAAATGGGTGAATTTTGGCCAATTAAACGCCTTTCTGTTTATCACTCTTTTTGCGATGACGTCAGAACGTGACGTCTCCGAGGTAATACAGCCGCCATTTTCATTTTCAACACATTGCAAACATTGGGTCTCAGCTCTGTTATTTTCCGTTTTTTCGACTATTTTTTGGAACTTTGGAGACATCATGCCTCGTAGGTGTGTTGTCGGAGGGTGTAACAACACTAACAGGGAGGGATTCAAGTTGCACCACTGGCCCGAAGATGCCAAAGTGTCTCCCGCCAGACCCCCATTGAATGTGCTGGAGTGTCTCCACATTTTACCGGCGATGACAGACATGGCACAGAGATGTATGGATAACCTGCAGATGCATTTGCAACGATAAATTCAACGAGATCACAAAGGTGAGTTTTGTTGATGTTGACTTATGTGCTAATCAGACATATTTGGTCGCGGCGTGACTGCCAGCTAATCGATGCTAACATGCTACGCTAATCGACGCCAACATGCCATTTACCGGCGGTGCTAAAGCAGACATGGCACAGAGATGTATGGATAACCTGCAGATGCATTTGCAATGATAAAGTCAACGAATTTACAAAGGTGATTTTTGTTGATGTTGACTGCCAGCTAATTGAGGCTAACACACTACGCTAATCGACGCTAACATGCTATTTGCCGGCGGTGCTAAAGCAGACATGGCACAGAGATGTATGGATAACCTGCAGATGCATTTGCAACGATAAATTCAACGAGATCACAAAGGTGAGTTTTGTTGATGTTGACTTATGTGCTAATCAGACATATTTGGTCGCGGCGTGACTGCCAGCTAATCGATGCTAACATGCTACGCTAATCGACGCCAACATGCCATTTACCGGCGGTGCTAAAGCAGACATGGCACAGAGATGTATGGATAACCTGCAGATGCATTTGCAATGATAAAGTCAACGAATTTACAAAGGTGATTTTTGTTGATGTTGACTGCCAGCTAATTGAGGCTAACACACTACGCTAATCGACGCTAACATGCTATTTGCCGGCGGTGCTAAAGCAGACATGGCACAGAGATGTATGGATAACCTGCAGATGCATTTGCAACGATAAAGTCAACGAATTCACAAAGGTGATTTTTGTTGATGTTGACTGCCAGCTAATCGATGCCAACATGCTACGCTAATCGACGCCAACATGCTATTTACCGGCGGTGCTAAAGCAGACATGGCACAGAGATGTATGGATAACCTGCAGATGCATTTGCAACGATATTACGTTTCCTTCCACCCACATTTAATGCAAAAAAAAACACTTACCATTCGAAGGATTTAAGTTGCTCCAGTGTCAAAAGATGCGAAAGTCCTGATCGTTTAGTCCGCACATTTTACCGGCGATGCTAACGCAGCTATTCGGCCATGCTATGGCTATGAATAGCGTCAATAGCTATTCGCTCAATAGCTTCAGTTTCTTTTTCAATACTTTCATACTCCAACCATCTGTTTCAATACATGCGTAATCTGTTGAATCGCTTGAGTCGCTGAAATCCGAGTCTGAATCCGAGCTAATGTCGCTATATCTTGCTGTGGTATTCGCCATTGTTTGTTTACCTCGGCAGCACTGTGTGACGTCACAGGGAAATGGATAGTCGCATCGCAAATAGCGAAAATCAAGCACTTTAAAGCTTTTTTTTAGGGATATTCGGGGACCGGTAAAATTTTGAAAAAAACTTTTAAAAAATACAAGTATTATTAACCTGTGGAAAAAATTTGATATTTACCTCAGAAGATTGCATATTTTTTTTAATCTAAATTCTATTTGAAATGCCATTGATACTTTTTTCATTATTATTATTATTATTTGAAACTGGATTTTGCATGTCACTAAAGTTATATAAGCCTTGCTCGTTCAATATTTATTGCAAAACTTTTTGGGCTCCCTATTAAAAGGTTAATTTGTTCAACCTTGGCCCGCGGCTTCCATCCATCCATCCATTTTCTACCGCTTATTCCCTTTCGGGGTCGCGGGGGGCGCTGGCGCCTATCTCAGCTACAATCGGGCGGAAGGCAGGGTACACCCTGGACAAGTCGCCACCTCATCGCAGGGCCAACACAGATAGACAGACAACATTCACACACTAGGGCCAATTTAGTGTTGCCAATCAACCTATCCCCAGGTGCATGTCTTTGGAAGTGGGAGGAAGCTGGAGTACCCGGAGGGAACCCACGCATTCACGGGGAGAACATGCAAACTCCACACAGATTTGAACCCAGGACTGCAGGAACTTCGTATTGTGAGGCAGACGCACTAACCCCTCTGCCACCGTGAAGCCCTCCGTTTAAAATGTTGGCCCACTCTGTATTTGAGTTTGACACCCCTGGTTTAGGGGATCCTGCTTGTCGTGACGGAGCGGTTGTTGCTGGACACACGACGGACTCTCGGGAGAAGAAGGAGGGCCGCGTGCCTGGCGACCCTTTTCTGTCGAGGACGTGAAAATATCCACCTATTCGGAATTATGACAACAGGACATCTGCGGATTGGAGTGAGCGTTGCTCTGGTTTGTCGACAAATTGCAAGTTCAGAGTCTTCAAAGTACCCCAAAGCTGCCACAAATGATTGGAGGATGCGGGAAGAACTGTGGACACTCTTGTGATTTTGGATCACATCGGACTGTCTGCCCCGCAAGTTTGAGGACCAGTTGTAGACAATTTAGAGTGAAAAGCACATTTTATTTTCACTCGTAAACAAAACATTCTAACTTGGATTGTTTCCCTGGCTTCGAGACTCTCCCGAAGGACAGTGCGGCGAAGACACAACAAACTCCCTTCTTGTCTCTCATGGACACACTCCTGTTGTTGTTGACTTTGGACTAGCGATTGCACGACATCAAGTCCGCGGAACAGAGACACACTGCAGGCCTACGAACAAACATGCATCCACAAAAATATACGCCACACATACATACCCCACACCCATCAATCCAACGCCCTCGACGCATATCCCATAGGGGTGATGAAAGGATGGTCAGCGCCTGAGAGCTGCGGCCTACCCCCATGGCCCCGCACTCCCTTCCCTCTGTTGCTGGATATCTCAAAATGTCGTTTAATATGTATATGTACTTTGCTATGGAGGCTTTTTCCCCACTCCAGACTGGGCCCCCTTAGGAGCCCAGTCTAGATTGTATTTTTTTTACTCATCCTTCCCCAGTGTTTTACCTTTTTCCCCATCTTTTAGGGGGCGCCTACTGGCGACCCATCAGGTTTCCTGTTCTGTAACCCTGCACACTGTTTGTCTAATCTTGAACGGGTTTGTGCTGAAAACCAAGTTTTGTTGTAGTTGTGCAACAAATAAAATAAAGACCTATCCTGTCCTGTCCTCCCAGGGGGTGTTCAAGGGTGATGGGTCAAATGCAGGGAATAATTTTGCCACACCGAGTGTGTGTGTGTGTGTGTGTGTGTGTGTGTGTGTGTGTGTGTGTGTGTGTGTGTGTGTGTGTGTGTGTGTGTGTGTGTGTGTGTGTGTATGTGTTTGTGTGTGACAATCACTGGTACTTTAACTTTAACCAAAGTCCCAAACATCATGCATTAAAAGTCAAAAAGACCAACCCTTTTTCCTTTTTTAGGCCTGTGGCACATTTTACAAAAAAAAACCCTGCAAAATTTAAAGAATATAGTAAAAAGACAGTGCAAGAATAAAAAAGTGATGCAAAAATGTGTCTTATAAGTGTATGTATAGTTAGTTTGTTAGTCTTTAGAAAATGAAATGTACCGTGTTTTTCGGATTATAAGTCCCAGTTTTTTTTTCTGAAACGACTTATGTGTGAAATTATTAACACATTACCGTAAAACAGTGGTTCTCAACCTTTTTTCAGTGAACATTTTTTTTAGTTCAAGTACCCCCTAATGAGAGCACAGCATTTTTGGTTGAAAAAAAAGAGATAAAGAAGTAAAATACAGCACTATGTCATCAGTTTCTGATTTATGAAATTGTATAACAGTGCAAAACATTGCTCATTTGTAGTGGTCTTTCTTGAACTTTTTGGAAAAATATATAATAAAAATATGTTTAAAAAAATATATAAAAATAAACTAAAAACTTGTTGAAAAATAAACAAGTGATTCAATTGTAAATAAAGATTTCTAAACATACTATAATCATCAACTTAAAGTGCTCTCTTTGGGGATTGCAATAGAGATCCATCTAGATTCATGAACTTAATTCTAAACATTTCTTCACAAAATAAGAAATCTTTAACATCAATATTTATGGAACATGTCCACAAAAAAATGTAGCTGTCGACACTGAATATTGCATTGTTGCATTTCTTATCACAGTTTATGAACTTACATTCATATTGTGTTGAAGTATCATTCAATAAATACATTTATAAAGGATTTTTGCTATTTTTAAAAAAAAAATCTCACGTACACTTAGTCATACCTTCAAGTACCCCCATTTGAGAACCACTGCCGTAAAACATCAAATAATATTATTTATGAATGAATGAAATACGTTTATTTCGGTCATATAATCAATCAACCATTTTGTGTGATCAGTTTAACAGTACCGGTTATACATAAACAATCATACACATACACACAAAAAAGAAAAAAAAAATTGACCGAAAAAGGAATAGGCTGAAGCCAAAGCTTATATTTGCCTATCCTATACTCCATCTATCCATCCATCTATCCATCCATCATCATCCGCTTATCCGAGGTCGGGACGCGGGGGCAGCAGCCTAAGCAGGGAAACCCAGACTTCCCTCTCCCCAGCCACTTCGTCTAGCTCTTCCCGGGGGATCCCGAGGCGTTCCCAGGCCAGCCGGGAGACATAGTCTTCCCAACGTGTCCTGGGTCTTCCCCGTGGACTCCTACCGGTTGGACGTGCCCTAAACACCTCCCTAGGGAGGCGTTCGGGTGGCATCCTGACCAGATGCCCTATCCTATACTTTCACTGAAAATTAGATTGCCTGGAACATCAACGTTAAAAAAAAATCAATGGGTTGAAAGTAATTGTTACTACAGGGTTTCCCACACATTTATTTATTCGTGGCGGCCCGCCACAAAAGAATTAAGGCCACCACAAATAAAATAAAAAACTATTTAAAAAATGATATATATATATATATATATATATATATATATATATATATATATATATTTTTTTTTTTTTTTTTTTTTTTTTTTTTCCGGCTTTTGACTCGCTCGACCGCTGGATCGGTTCGCAGCCGAGTGTGAAGCGACCGGAATGAGAATCAGCACCTCCAAGTCCGAGTCCATGGTTCTCGCCCGGAAAAGGGTGGAATGCCATCTCCGGGTTGGGGAGGAGACCCTGCCCCAAGTGGAGGAGTTCAAGTACCTAGGAGTCTTGTTCACGAGTGGGGGAAGAGTGGATCGTGAGATCGACAGGCGGATCGGTGCGGCGTCTTCAGTAATGCGGACGTTGTATCAATCCGTTGTGGTAAAGAAGGAGCTGAGCCGGAAGGCAAAGCTCTCAATTTACCGGTCGATCTACGTTCCCATCCTCACCTATGGTCATGAGCTTTGGGTCATGACCGAAAGGATAAGATCACGGGTACAAGCGGCCGAAATGAGTTTCCTCTCCCTTAGAGATAGGGTGAGAAGCTCTGCCATCCGGGAGGAACTCAAAGTAAAGCCGCTGCTCCTTCACATCGAGAGGAGCCAGATGAGGTGGTTCGGGCATCTGGTCAGGATGCCACCCGAAAGCCTCCCTAGGGAGGTGTTTAGGGCACGTCCAACCGGTAGGAGGCCACGGGGAAGACCCAGGACACGTTGGGAAGACTATGTCTCCCGGCTGGCCTGGGAACGCCTCGGGATCCCCCGGGAAGAGCTAGACGAAGTGGCTGGGGAGAGGGAAGTCTGGGTTTCCCTGCTTAGGCTGTTGCCCCCGCGACCCGACCTCGGATAAGCGGAAGATGATGGATGGATGGACTAGCTCGACCGCTCATAAAAGCAATGGGACTCTGTCTGTGAATGGAGCTTGTAGTTACATATTATATAAATATGTACATTAAGTGTTGTAATTATATTCCAACTCCGCGTTCTTCTTGGGCATCGCCGCCGCTGCCTCCCCCCTCCCCAGCCCCTCCATTCAGCCAAATGCCCCCCGCCCCCCGACCACACCACCACAAATAGATGCCTGACCTGTGGGAAACACTGTACTATATTTTATCATTTTTAATTATTTCACCTTTCAAGGTTTTCTTAAACCTTACTAAATAAGTGCATGTCTTCAACTCACCACTAAACTTGTTCCACCATTTAACCCCTAAAGCTGAAATACAATTGTATTTTATATGTGTTCTTGCTTTATCTATTTCAAAAATCAACATCCCCCGTGAATTATAGTTTTCGCTCATTCATCTACATGCTGCCGCTAGGTGACATCATACGCAAATACGGTGTTAGCTTTCACTGTTATGCTGATGACACCCAACTCTACATGCCCCTAAAGCTGACCAACACGCCGGACTGTAGTCAGCTGGAGGCGTGTCTTAATGAAATTAAACAATGGATGCCCGCTAACTTTTTGCAACTCAACACCAAAAAAACGGAAACGCTGATTATCGGTCCTGCTAGACACCGAACTCTATTTAATAATACAACTCTAACATTTGACAACCAAACAATTATACAAGGCGACACGGTAAAGAATCTGGGTATTATCTTCGACCCAACTCTCTCCTTTGAGGCACACATTAAAAGCGTTACTAAAACGGCCTTCTTTCATCTCCGTAATATCGCTAAAATCCGCTCCATTCTGTCCACTAAAGACGCTGAGATCATTATCCATGCGTTTGTTACGTCTCGTCTCGATTACTGTAACGTATTATTTTCGGGTCTCCCCATGTCTAGCATTAAAAGATTACAGTTGGTACAAAATGCGGCTGCTAGACTTTTGACAAGAACAAGAAAGTTTGATCACATTACGCCTGTACTGGCTCACCTGCACTGGCTTCCTGTGCACTTAAGATGTGACTTTAAGGTTTTACTACTTACGTATAAAATACTACACGGTCTAGCTCCATCCTATCTTGCCGATTGTATTGTATCATATGTCCCGGCAAGAAATCTGCGTTCAAAGGACTCCGGCTTATTAGTGATTCCCAAAGCCCAAAAAAAGTCTGCGGGCTGTAGAGCTTTTTCATTTCGGGCTCCAGTACTCTGGAATGCCCTCCCGGTAACAGTTCGAGATGCCACCTCAGTAGAAGCATTTAAGTCTCACCTTAAAACTCATTTGTATACTCTAGCCTTTAAATAGACTCCCTTTTTAGACCAGTTGATCTGCCGTTTCTTTTCTTTTTCTTCTATGTCCCACTCTCCTTTGTGGAGGGAGTCCGGTCCGATCCGGTGGCCATGTACTGCTCGCCTGTGTATCGGCTGGGGACATCTCTGCGCTGCTGATCCGCCTCCGCTTGGGATGGTTTCCTGCTGGCTCCGCTGTGAACGAGACTCTCGCTGCTGTGTTGGATCCGCTTTGGACTGGACTCTCGCGACTGTGTTGGATCCATTATGGATTGAACTTTCACAGTATCATGTTAGACCCGCTCGACATCCATTGCTTTCCTCCTCTCCAAGGTTCTCATAGTCATCATTGTCACCGATGTCCCACTGGGTGTGAGTTTTCCTTGCCCTTATGTGGGCCTACCGAGGATGTCGTAGTGGTTTGTGCAGCCCTTTGAGACACTAGTGATTTAGGGCTATATAAGTAAACATTGATTGATTGATCTCATTCACTTAAGAGACTAGGCGTATATCAGACATCGTCACGCACACACGTCAACCAATACAAATTTGGCAGGTGAAGGCAGAAGTGCATGGTGAAAAAAAAGATGCTACCTGCTACTACTTCCGTATCTATTAGAAATTGATCATTTCAACATTGGATGGATGGACAAACCATGGGCTTCAGTGACAACCGAAACCCATGGAAAGGCTGGAATAATAGGAACTGCAACTGAGGATGACTCTGACGTAAGCGACGTACGGATAGAAGAGGAAGCGGCGCATTGTCTACTTTTGGAGTTGGCAGAGTTGTTTAGAAGCGACACCGAGGAAGATGTCATGGGATTTAGCGATTAGGAGTGACAGATTGTTTAGATTTAGACTTCCTTTTTCTTGTCATTCAAATTTGAACTTTACAGTACAAATAAGAACAAAAATTTGTGGCATTAGCTCTTGGTAGAGCAGGATAAAAAAAAAAGCAATAAGGTGCAGATATAAATATATAGATTACTGTACAGACAAATACATTTCACTCGCGTCCATGTTTATGGATGTATGTTATATTGTCTTTTTTATTCCAGCGAGTTAATCCATTTTGGGGGGAGTTGAAGGGATAATTTAATTATGATGCGTTCAAGAGGCTGTTACAGAACCTGGAGGTTCTGCTACGGAGGCTGCGGAACCTCTTCCTAGAGTCCAGCAGTGAAAACAGTCTTTGGTGGGGGTGGGAGGAGTCTTTGCAGATTTTCTGAGCCCTGGTCTTGTTTGGTAAACTTATAGCATGTTCTATATGTTATAGTTATTTGAATGTTTCTTACCATAATATGTTAGGTTAACATACCAGGCACCTTCTCAGTTGGTTATTTATGCCTCATATAACGTACACTTATTCAGCCTGTTGTTCACTATTCTTTATTTTTTTAAATTGCCTTTCAAATGTCTATTCTTGGTGTTGAGTTTTATCAAATAAATTTCACCAAAAAATGCGACTTATACTCTAGTGCGACTTACAGATGTCTTGTTCCTTCTTTATTATGCATTTTCGGCCGGAGCGATTTATAATCCGAAAAATAAGATACATGCATCATGGCTAATAACACAAATTAAACAATGACATCGTCACCACAAATAGATTGCAGTCCTATGGTTAGACTGTTCAATGTTTAATAAGGTTGCCTCTGTGATACACAACTACCGTATTTTTCGGACTATAAGTCGCAGTTTTTTTTCATAGTTTGGCCGGGGGTGCGACTTATACTCAGGAGCGACTTATGTGTGAAATTATTAACACATTACCGTGAAATATCAAATAATATTATTTCGCACATTCACGTAAGAGACTAGACGTATAGGCTTTAATCGGATTTAGCAATTATGAGTGACAGATTGTTTGGTAAACATATAGCATGTTCTATATGTTATAAATAAATAATAAATGGGTTGTACTAATATAGCGCTTTTCTACCTTCAAGGTACTCAAAGCGCTTTGACACTACTTCCACATTTACCCATTCACACACACATTTACACACTGATGGAGGGAGCTGCCATGCAAGGCGCTAACCGGCACCCATCAGGAGCAAGGGTGAAGTGTCTTGCTCAGGACACAACGGACGTGACGAGATTGGTACTAGGTGGGGATTGAACCAGGGACACTTGGGTTGCGCACGGCCACTCTTCCACTGCGCCACGTCATCCCTTACCTTTACGTAATTGGTTATAGTTACTAATAACTATACTAATAACTTTTTTTTATTATTATTTTTTTTTTTAATTGTATTTTAATCTTTTATTCTTTTCTCCCACCCCCCGTTTACCTGTATGTCATCTTTTTTGTAAGGGGCGCTGGAAGCCGGCAGACCCGTCAGCGATCCTGTTCTGTCTCCCTGTAATGTTTGTCTGATCTTGAATGGGATTGTGCTGAAAATTGTAATTTTCCTGAAGGAACTCTCCTGACGGAATAAATAAAGTACTATCTAATCTAATCTAATTACCACTCCCCAAAAGTAATTGAGTTAGTTACCTCATTGTAAGAGTAACTAGTTACTTTGCAAAGTGAGTGAGGCGTTATTTTTTATTTTGTTATTTTATACACTATTATGTTTGATACCTTTTAATTTCATATACATTTATATTAACTGATCAAACACTGAATACAGTAATTTAGAACATTTGGCCTTTATCTGAATAGATTGTACTGTACCGTACAATATGCATGTAAATGTATAAAAACATTCTGTATATTATCATTTAATACTGAAAATACAAAACCAGAACGGTACCAAAAATGTACACTTGGGTAAAAGGACACAAAGGAGCCTAACCCAGCTGCATTTGGGTGGATCGCGGGGTATTCAGTGAGGTAAGATGAATTAAATGCGCTGAGAGTTCATTGCTTCTGCCAAATGAATTGCACTGAGTGGAGCGGACCACCACTCTAGTTATTTGAATGTTTCTTACCATAATATGTTAGGTTAACATACCAGGCACCTTCTCAGTTGGTTATTTATGCCTCATAAAACGTACACTTATTCAGCCTGTTGTTCACTATTCTTTATTTATTTTAAATTGCCTTTCAAATGTCTATTCTTGCTGTTGAGTTTTACCAAATAAATTTCACCCAAAAATGCGACTTATATGTTTTTTTCCTTCTTTATTATGCATTTTCGGCAGGTGCGACTTATAATACGAAAAATACTTTAGTTAAAAAGTAATAAACATTTGTCGCATTTGCTTTATGACACTGCGTATTTTCAAGTGAAGTGAACTATATTTATATGGCGCTTTTTCTCTAGTGACTCAAAGCGCTTTACATAGTGAAACCCAATATCTAAGTTACATTTAAACCAGTGTGGGTGGCACTGGGAGCAGGTGGGTAAAGTGTCTTGCCCAAGGACACACCGGCAGTGACTAGGATGGCAGAAGCGGGGATCGAACCTGCAACCCTCAAGTTGCTGGCACGGCCACTCTACCAACCGAGCTATACCGCCCCAACGCTCCGCCATGGCGTTAGATTCTAATGACCAACAGGTGAGGGTAATATCCGGATTGGGCCCAAGACTCCCATATTTGCTTGAGTGGTACCTGCGCCACAGAGTCCGGAGGGCCTTCGTCCAGTGTGCATCCAGTCCCTCTTCATCCTCTGCACCAGCCTCAGCGCAGTCATGGACACGTCGTGGTTTTTCTCGCCGAATTCCAGCAGCTGGGCGAAGCGTGGAATGTAAAGGCACGGGTCTGGGTGAGACACAAGTCCACGTTTAGTTTGGTTCCACGAGCGAGAGGCCGCCAGGTGAACTATATACACATATATACATACACACATATACACATATATAGATACACACTTATATATACATATATATACATATATACAGTGGGGCAAAAAAGTATTTAGTCAGCCACCGATTGTGCAAGTTCATCCATCCATCCATCATCTTCCGCTTATCCGAAGTCGGGTCGCGGGGGCAACAGCCTAAGTAGGGAAACCCACACTTCCCTCTCTCCAGCCACTTCGTCTAGCTCTTCCCAGGGGATCCCGAGGCGTCCCCAGGCCAGCCGGGAGACATAGTCTTCCCAACGTGTCCTGGGTCTTCCCCGTGGCCTCCTACCGGTTGGACGTGCCCTAAACACCTCCCTAGGGAGGCGTTCGGGTGGCATCCTGACCAGATGCCCGAACCACCTCATCTGGCTCCTCTCGATGTGAAGGAGCAGCGGCTTTACTTTGAGTTCCTCCCGGATGGCAGAGCTTCTCACCCTATCTCTAAGGGAGAGGAAACTCATTTCGGCCGCTTGTACCCGTGATCTTATCCTTTCGGTCATGACCCAAAGCTCATGACCATAGGTGAGGATGGGAACGTAGATCGACCGGTAAATTGAGAGCTTTGCCTTCCGGCTCAGCTCCTTCTTCACCACAACAGATCGATACAACGTCCGCATTACTGAAGACGCCGCACCGATCCGCGTGTCGATCTCACGATCCACTCTTCCCTCACTCGTGAACAAGACTCCTAGGTACTTGAACTCCTCCACTTGGGGCAGGGTCCTCCTCCCCAACCCGGAGATGGCACTCCACCCTTTTCCGGGCGAGAACCATGGACTCGGACTTGGAGGTGCTGATTCTTATTCCGGTCGCTTCACACTCGGCTGCGAACCGATCCAGCGAGAGCTGAAGATCCCGGTCAGATGAAGCCAACAGGACCACATCATCTGCAAAAAGCAGAGACCTAATCCTGCGGTCACCAAACCGGAACCCCTCAACGCCTTGACTGCGCCTAGAAATTCTGTCCATAAAAGTTATGAACAGAATCGGTGACAAAGGACAGCCTTGGCGGAGTCCAACCCTCACTGGAAACGTGTTCGACTTACTGCCGGCAATGCGGACCAAGCTCTGGCACTGATCATACAGGGAACGGACCGCCCCAATAAGACAGTCCGATTGTGCAAGTTCTCCCACTTAAAATGATGACAGAGTGATATAAAACATGACTATTGATATTGGAGTATACGTTCTCACGCAGTTGCTTTTTAGCTGCGGGCATTACACTACAGGCTCTTCTCACTCCTTCTTGTCTCTCCTTCTCACAGACAGCAAGCGCACATTCTTACATACGTCACATACTTATACGCCCTCGCGGGGCAGAGAAGTAGCAGCGAGGGTAACATTAGCTGTGTTGCGAGTCGTGATACGAGAGAAAGAAGGTGCGAATCTGGTAAAAAAATGAAGGAAGAATTCCTTTCCAAGAAAAACAGCAGGGGGTCCATCGTCTGGCGGTGGTTTGGCTTCAAGTGGGAATATGTCAAACAGACAACCCTAATTTGTCGAGTGTGGGGCCAAAGTGTTGCTACAAAAAGTAGCATTACTGCTAATATGTAGCATCATTTGAAAAGTCACCTGCTAGAGCGTACTTGTTCAACAGCCATACAAGTCACAGTGAGGGTGACCGTATAAACAACTTTAACACTGCTACAAATATGCGCCACACTGTGAACCCACACCAAACAAGAATGACAAACCCTTTTTGGGAGAATTTCCGCACCCTAACACAACTTAAACGCAAGAGAACAAATACCCAGAACACCTTGAAGGGCTACAATGTACAACACATCAACCGACGCAAGTAGGGAGGGTGGGGTGTGGGGGGTTGGTGGTAGCAGGGGTGTGCATATTGTAGCGTCCCGGAAGAGTTAGGTATTCTGGGTAATTGTGCTGGTGTGTTTATGTTGTGTTACGATGCGGATGTTCTCCCGAAATGTGTTTGTCAGTCTTGTTTGGTGTGGGTTCACAGTCTGGCACATTTTTGTAACAGTGTTAAAAGTTTTTTTTTTACGGCCACCCTTATGCTAGAGAATGAAGAGGGCTTACTACGCATTTCAACATCTCCGTTCGGTGCCACACTATTTCAACATCAACACCGTATCAAAAAAATAGTGAACAACATAAAGAATTAACGTCCGCAGTAACCTACCACATAGCCATTTAATTTCCTATTATGCAGCTCATTTTTATTTCACACTTATTGAAATATCTTGTGTGACATCATGCACAAACGTGCACTTTATTTGTTTTAAACTATTGTTCTGGCGTTCTGTACAAAAGGAGCACTTTAATTTAGTGTTTTGATGTCATTTGCATGTTCTCCCCGCGAATGCGTGGGTTCCCTCCGGGTACTCCGACTTCCTCCCACTTCCAAAGACATGCACCTGGGGATAGGTTGATTGGCAACACTAAATTGGCCCTAGTGTGTGAATGTGAGTGTGAATGTTGTCTGTCTATCTGTGTTGGCCCTGTGATGAGGTGGCGACTTGTCCAGGGTGTACCCCGCCTTCCGCCCGATTGTAGCTGAGATAGGCGCCAGCGCCCCCCGCGACCCCAAAAGGGAACAAGTGGTAGAAAATGGATGGATGGATGTCATCTTAGTGACATCATGCACAAAAGTGCACTAATAGCTTGTTTTAAAATGTCTCTGACAATCTTGCACTTTCTGTTTTGAAATGACATGAATGTTTGTGCCACTGCTTAATAACTGTTTAATAAATACACTTTTGGTCAATTGACTTAGTTGGGATTTCCTTCTCTGCATGAAAGTTTAAAATGAGCATCTATTAATGCAGTATGAGGAAGAATGTTTTAATGTAGACACATAGAATCATCATACTGCTGTGATTATATGCATCAAGTGTTCGTTCAAGGCTAAGGCAAAATATCGAGATATATATCGTGTATCGTGACATGGCCTAAAAATATCGAGATATTTAAAAAAAGGCCATATCGCCCAGCCCTATAATGGGGGATGTGAACAGTCACTAAAAAGATCAGATTTGACACACACACACAAAAAAAAAAATCGGCTTTCAAGTGCATCCCGTTTCCAGTGGCCGGCTACTAATTGGCGCCACTTGGGACGCAAGGATTAACATTTTAGTTTAAGTGCACTCAGCAGCTTCGCGTGTCGTCAGCTGGCAGGATGGAGGAGGACAAGTCTCCTCTTCAAAGCTGCACGTGAACACTGTGGCAGGAATGACGGCGACGGGGAGGAAAAGTCATCGCATGCTTCTGACTGTGAAAACAATTTCAGACTATTTGACTCCCTTTAAAATCCACTTGCTGGGGGAATCAAACTGGAGTCTAAATTTAGGGGGGGGGGGGGGGGGGGGGGCGAACTCTTTCTCTCGGAGACGAAAAGGAGAGTTTGACGACAACGGAGTCGAATAACTTTGAAGTCATCGGCTGCATGCCCAGCCAGCTGGTAATAAGATCCAGACTGATCCCTTCCCCCGCTGCACCACGCAACCATACTTGTGCGCCGCTGCTTTTTCTGCTCGCCACTGAGTCACACGCCACGTCTAACCGAATACGAGCCATTAGGGAAGGAATCCTCGTTTGGCAACATCGATACACAAGACACAACATGAAGTGTGACTTCTTCCCTTCAAACTGGCGACGCAGGAATAATGAAGTCAAGTGTTGAAGCTGCCACCCTTTAACGCTTGGAACCTGCAAAGGACTTTTGGTTTGTTTTTCTTTACATGTATTTTTAGGTGCAGCATGTGGATTAAATCAGGAATGGAAAACACAAAATATCACGGATAGAATTTCCATCAAGGAAAAGAAGCTGACTTTAGAGAGGAAATACACTTTTTGGGGGTTTTGCCTGCCGTTCACAATCCTTACAAGAAACCAAAACAGGTCTTTTTTTTTTTTTTTTTTTTTTTTTAGGATTTTAAAGACAAAAAAAACGTTTGAAAGATGCGGCTGATGGACCCTTCAAAGCCTCTAAGACAACTTCATAACACTCCAATGTACAATATACACACTGCAATATATATATATATATATATATACATATATATATATATACATATATATATATATATATATATATATATATATATATATATATATTAACAATATGTACAATATACACACTGCAATTATATATATAATGTAGTAGCAGACACCTTCATAATAACAAGTAATAAGTACAATATACACACTGCAAGTATATTTATATATATAATGTAGTAACAGACACCTTCATAATAACAAGTAATAAGTACAATAAACACACTGCAAGTATATTTATATATATAATGTAGTAACAGACACCTTCATAATAACAATATGTACAATATACACACTGCAATTATATATACATAATGTATTAACAGACACCATAATAACAAGTAATATGTACAATATACACACTGCAAGTATATTTATATATATATAATGTAGTAACAGACACCTTCATAATAACAAGTAATATGTACAATATATACATTGCAAGTATATTTATATATATATAATGTAGTAACAGACACCTTCATAATAACAAGTAATATGTACAATATATACATTGCAAGTATATTTATATATATATAATGTAGTAACAGACACCTTCATAATAACAAGTAATATGTACAATATACACATTGCAAGTATATTTATATATATAATGTAGTAACAGACACCTTCATACTAACAAGTAATATGTACAATATACACACTGCAAGTATATTTATATATATAATGTAGTAACAGACACCTTCATAATAACAAGTAATATGTACAATATATACATTGCAAGTATATTTATATATATAATGTAGTAACAGACACCTTCATAATAAGTAATATGTACAATATACACACTGCAAGTATATTTATATATATAATGTAGTAACAGACACCTTCATAATAACAATATGTACAATATACACACTGCAATTATATATACATAATGTAGTAACAGACACCTTCATAATAACAAGTAATATGTGCAATATACACACTACAAGTATATTTATATATATAATGTAACAGACACCTTCATAATAACAAGTAATATGTACAATATATACATTGCAAGTATATTTATATATATAATGTAGTAACAGACACCTTCATAATAACAAGTAATATGTACAATATACACATTGCAAGTATATTTATATATATAATATAGTAACAAACACCTTCATATAGTAATATGTACAATATACACACTGCAATTATATATACGTAATGTATTAACAGACACCTTCATAATAACAAGTAATATGTACAATATACACACTGCAAGTATATATACATAATGTAGTAACAGACACCTTCATAATAACAAGTAATATGTGCAATATACACACTGCAAATATATTTATATATATAATGTAGTAACAGACACCTTCATAATAACAAGTAATATGTACAATATACACACTGCAATTATATATACATAATGTATTAACAGACACCTTCATAATAACAAGTAATATGTACAATATACACACTGCAAGTATATATACATAGATAGATAGATAGATAGATAGATAGATAGATAGATAGATAGATAGATAGATAGATAGATAAACTTTATTGATTCCTTCAGGAGAGTTCCCTCAGGAAAATTAAAAAGGTACAATATACAAACATAACAAAATATGTACAATATACACACTGCAAGTATATATATATATATATATATATATATATACATATATATATATATATATAATGTAGTAACACCTTTATAACAATATGTAATATGTAATATATACACACTGCAAGTATATATATAATGTAGTAACAGACACCTCCATAAAAATATGTAATATGAACAATATACACAATCGAAATGTACATAAAATGTAGTAACAGACATATTCATAACAATATGTAATATGTTATATCTGAACACTGAAAATGGAGTGCTAACCCAAATAAACCGGAAAAAATTGTGCCCCATTGAGTGAGTCACACTTTAATATCGATCATGTCACGCGCAGCACGTAATGCATGTTAGTACAACAGTATGTGTATATGTATGTTCGTACAGTGAATGTATATGTACATGTATGTGTATATGTATGTTCGTACAGTGAATGTATACTGTATGTACATGTATGTGTATATGTATGTTTGTACAGTGAATGTATACTGTATGTACATGTATGTGTATATGTATGTTCGTACAGTGAATGTATACTGTATGTACATGTATGTGTATATGTATGTTCGTACAGTGAATGTATATGTACATGTATGTGTATATGTATGTTCGTACAGTGAATGTATATGTACATGTATGTGTATATGTATGTTCGTACAGTGAATGTATACTGTATGTACATGTATGTGTATATGTATGTTTGTACAGTGAATGTATACTGTATGTACATGTATGTGTATATGTATGTTTGTACAGTGAATGTATATGTACATGTATGTTTGTCCAGTGAATGTATATGTACTTGTATGTGTATATGTATGTTCGTACAGTGAATGTATACTGTATGTACATGTATGTGTATATGTATGTTTGTACAGTGAATGTATACTGTATGTACATGTATGTGTATATGTATGTTTGTACAGTGAATGTATATGTACTTGTATGTGTATATGTATGTTTGTACAGTGAATGTATATGTACATGTATGTGTATATGTATGTTTGTACAGTGAATGTATATGTACTTGTATGTGTACATGTATGTTTGTACACTGAATGTATATGTATACAGTGAATGTAGATGTACAGTATGCATATATGTGTAGCACTTTTTAAAATGTATTAGTACCGGTGTACCATACAACCCTATAATATTTACATGTATATAATCCATTAGCATACTATTCTTGGCTTTATCTTCTAGACCAGTGGTTCTCAACTTTTTTTCAGTGATGTACCCCTTGTGAAATTTTTTTTAAATCAAGTACCACCTAATCAGAGCAAAACGTTTTTGGTTGAAAAAAAGAGATAAAGAAGTAAAATACAGCACTATGTCATCAGTTTCTGATTTATTAAATTGTATAACAGAGCAAAATATTGCTCATTTCAAGTGGTCTTTCTTGAACTATTTGGAAAAAGAGATATAAAAACAACAAAAAACTTGGTGAAAAATAAACAAGTGATTCAATTATAAATAAAGATTTCTACACATAGAAGTAGTCATCAACTTAAAGTGCCCTCTTTGGGGATTGTAATAGAGATCCATCTGGATTCATGAACTTAATTCTAAAACATTTCTTCACAAAAAAGAAATCTTTAACATCAATATTTATGGAACATGTCCACAAAAAGATCTAGCTGTCAACAATGAATATTGCATTGTTGCATTTCTTTTCACAGTTTATGAACTTACATTCATATTTTGTTGGAAGTATTATTCAATAAATATATTTATAAAGTATTTTTGAATTGTTGCTATTTTTAGAACATTTAAAAAAAAAAATCTCACGTACCCCTTGGCATACCTTCAAGTACCCTCAGGGGTACGCATACCCCCATTTGAGAACCACTGTTCTAGACTGTACTCTCACCTTATAAAGAATTGCACAAAATTCCATTGAATAGCTATTATTTACTACCATGAATTGATTAGGCCCTGCGATGAGGTGGCGACTTGTCCAGGGTGTACTACGCCTTCCGCCCGAATGCAGTTGAGATAGGCACCAGCGAACCCCCCGCGACCCCAAGAGGGACAAGCGGTAGAGAATTGATGGTTCAAGGTTTAAGGTTTATTTTTTCACATGCAGACTACACCACAGTGAAATGGTTTTTCTTCAATGCTCTTCAGATAATGCGTACAGTAGGATCCATGGATGGATGGATTAACGTGAAAACCAACTTAAACAAGTTGAAAAACTTATTCTGGTGTTACCATTAAAGGCCTACTGAAAGCCACTACTACCCACTACTGATAGTTTATATATCAATGATGAAATATTAACATTGCAACACATGCCAATACGGCCTTTTTAGTTTACTAAATTGCAATTTTCAATTTTCCAGGAGTTTTGTCTTGAAAACGTTGTGTAATGATGACATGTACGCAACACGTCACGGGTTTTTAGGAAATATAAGCCCTGCACACACACACACAGCTAAAAGTTGTCTGCTTTAACGGCATAATTACACAGTATTTTGGACATCTGTGTTGTTGAATCTTTTGCAATTTGTTCAATTAATATCGGAGAAGTCACATCAAAAGATGGAGTTGGGAAGCTTTAGCCTTTAGCCACACAAACACACGGTGATTCCTTGTTTAAAATTCACGGAGGTGAAACTTTATTATGGATCACAGCGGACATGGATCACGACGGAATGTCAACCAGTAGGTTTCGGTGAAAAAATTGTGGTTAAAAAGTCGCTTCTTACCGGAGAAAAGCTGAGCTTGTGCCGTCGACTTCCCTGAGACACTTCGCGTCAACACCCGGCCGTGGACGTACACTTCCGACTATCAGGTACTGTTAAACTCACTAAAACACTAGCAACACAATAGAAAGATAAGGGATTTCCCAGAATTACCCTAGTAAATGTGTCTAAATTAAACATATGCAATCGCGTTTTTTGTGTGTTTTTTTCCTAGTCCGTCGCTATCAATATCCTCAAACACGAATCTTTCATCCTCGCTCAAATTACTGGGGAAATTGCCGTTTTCTCGGTCCGAATAGCACTTTTTGTTGGAGGCTCCCATTAAAATCAATATGTGAGGAGCCATCAACATGTGACGCCATTGTCTGCGACTTCCGGTAGAGGCAGGGCTTTTCTCCAGTTGCGAACTTTATCGTGGATGTTCTCTACTAAATCCTTTCAGCAAAAATATGGCAATATCGCAAAATGATCAAGTATGACACATAGAATCAATCAATCAATCAGTTTACTTATATAGCCCTAAATCACTAGTGTCTCAAAGGGCTGCACAAACCACCACGACATCCTCGGTAGGCCCACATAAGGGCAAGGAAAACTCACACCCAGTGGGACATCGGTGACAATAATGACCCAGTGGGACGTCGGTGACAATGATGACTATGAGAACCTTAGAGAGGAGGAAAGCAATGGACGTCGAGCGGGTCTAACATGATACTGTGAAAGTTCAATCCACAATGGATCCAACACAGTCGCGAGAGTCCAGTCCAAAGCGGATCCAACACAGCAGCGAGAGTCCCGTTCACAGCGGAGCCAGCAGGAAACCATCCCAAGCGGAGGCGGATCAGCAGCGCAGAGATGTCCCCAGCCGATACACAGGCAAGCAGTACATGGCCACCGGATCGGACCGGACCCCCTCCACAAGGGAGAGTGGGACATAGAAGAAAAAGAAAAGAAACGGCAGATCAACTGGTCTAAAAAGGGAGTCTATTTAAAGGCTAGAGTATACAAATGAGTTTTAAGGTGAGACTTAAATGCTTCTACTGAGGTGGCATCTCGAACTGTTACCGGGAGGGCATTCCAGAGTACTGGAGCCCGAACGGAAAACGCTCTATAGCCCGCAGACTTTTTTTGGGCTTTGGGAATCACTAATAAGCCGGAGTCCTTTGAACGCAGATTTCTTGCCGGGACATATGGTACAATACAATCGGCAAGATAGGATGGAGCTAGACCGTGTAGTATTTTATACGTAAGTAGTAAAACCTTAAAGTCACATCTTAAGTGCACAGGAAGCCAGTGCAGGTGAGCCAGTACAGGCGTAATGTGATCAAACTTTCTTGTTCTTGTCAAAAGTCTAGCAGCCGCATTTTGTACCAACTGTAATCTTTTAATGCTAGACATGGGGAGACCCGAAAATAATACGTTACAGTAATCGAGACGAGACGTAACAAACGCATGGATAATGATCTCAGCGTCTTTAGTGGACAAAATGGAGCGAATTTTAGCGATATTACGGAGATGAAAGAAGGCCGTTTTAGTAACGCTTTTAATGTGTGCCTCAAAGGAGAGAGTTGGGTCGAAGATAATACCCAGATTCTTTACCGTGTAGCCTTGTTTAATTGTTTGGTTGTCAAATGTTAGAGTTGTATTATTAAATAGAGTTCGGTGTCTAGCAGGACCGATAATCAGCATTTCCGTTTTTTTGGGCGTTGAGTTGCAAAAAGTTAGCGGACATCCATTGTTTAATTTCATTAAGACACGCCTCCAGCTGACTACAATCTGGACCTGCTATCCCCGTTTGAATAAGAAAATCTCATTTCGGTAGGCCTTGAAGTGGTCAAATGTACGGAATATGTACTGTAATGTGCAATCTACTAATAAAAGTTTCAATCAATCAAAATGCTACAGTTGTGTTTCCAGTATGTAGGTTAATATTCCAGTTAGTTTTACCCTCTAAAACGAGTAAAATGCAAGGGTGTGATTGTTTGTCAGTATTGGTATTTTGTTAATAATCTCACTTGGCCAATAAAGCGGATTCCGATTTATTGGGCTCTAACCAGCGAGGCGGAGGAGGACGAATTGTCCGGTGCGTCACAGCTATAGGCGGAGCATTGCTGCCAGTGACGTCAGCGTCCTACGTGATGGTAATTGGTCGAGGGCAGAGAGGGAGGCGGGGGCAAAAGGGGACCAGATCCAGGAGTGGAAAAAAAAAAAAAAAGGAGAAAATAAAAATCCCAGCTAGGAAAGTCTCCATAACAAACATCTTCCAGCGAGGAGCTGACACCCACAATAAGGAGCTCAGCGGCCGGCTTCGTCGCTCTCTACGGCCGCTTCGGAGCGACAGAGAGCGGAGGTGTCAGCTGCGGATTTGGGAGAAAGGAGATGAGCTGACGGTCACGACACGGAAATAAGTTGGACTCGGACTAACAACAACAACAACAAAAACAACACCGGGCCCAGTCTGACGGGTTGTTGTTTTTCTCCACGCAAACTTGGCCGTCGACGCCGTGTGGAAGCGGCGCGGAGGAAAAGGGGAAAAAGAGGCTGACTCCCCCGTCAACACTCCGCACGACTACCGCGGGACAGCGCGCCGACAAGACCGCTTGCTTGCGCCGATGCCCACGGCAGACTGCAGGCTGCTCCATCATGGCCGGATCATGAGGTGCCTGACCTGCCTCCTCCTGCTGCCAGACACCCTGAGAAAGTCCAAGAAGCTCGGCGGGCTCCCGGGCAGACTGCCGCTGTCCTACGACGTCCCGAGCGGCAAGAAGCACAAGAAGATGGCCGCGGAGCTTTGTCCCGCTTCCGCCGGCAACGGCAACCTGGCCAGCGGCACCACGGTGGCGGACGCCGAGAAGACCAAGGAGGCGCCGGTCGACCAGGCCGCCGGCGGAGGCGGAGGCGCCGGCGGGGACGACGGCGGAGGCGCGGCGGCCACCAGCCCGAGCACGCAGCAGAACATCAGCAACAACAACACCGCGGAACCCAGGAGCTGGCAGTCCAGCCACCCCACGCTGAGGGAGAGGTACTCCCACGACCACATTATTTCATTTTTTACCCTGAAAAAAGCTATACCAAATTAAATGCATCATTATTATTATTATTACCCTATTAGCGTATACCAGCCCTGCTATAATAGTATTTTACTGGACAACCTATTAGGTACACCTTCTAATGAGGCCCAGTTCTGAAAATCAACCTTTACAAAAGACTTTGAAGTGCTGATCAGGCTTAAAGGAGAACATTATCACACTTTCAGAAGGGTTAAAACCAATAAAAATCAGTTCCCAGTGGCTTATTTTATTTTTCGAAGTTTTTTCCAAAATTTTACCCATCATGGAATATCCCGTAAAAAGGCTTCAAAGTGCCTGATTTTCGCTATCTGTAAATCCACCCGTCCATTTTCCTGACGTCACATAGTGACGCCAATACAAACAAACATGGCCTTGCATGGCAGCTCCCTCCATCAGTGTGTGAATGTGTGTGTGAATGGGTAAATGTGGAAGTAGTGTCAAAGCGCTTTGAGTACCTTGAAGGTAGAAAAGCGCTATACAAGTACAACCCATTTATCATTTTATTTATAGAACGGCAAGCTATAGCGACATTAGCTCGGATTCAGACTCGGATTTCAGCGGCGCTCACACTTTTTCTGCAGGCGAGCTACTTTTCAATTGACCAAGTCGAGGAGATCTACCTCATTCCTATTTCTATCCATCCATCCATTTTCTACCGCTTATTCCCTTTTGGGGTTGCGGGGGGCGCTGGCGCCTATCTCAGCTACTATCGGGCGGAAGGCGGGGTACACCCTGGATAAGTCGCCACCTCATCACAGGGCCAACACAGATAGACAACATTCACACTCACATTCACACACTAGGGACCATTTTAGTGTTGCCAATCAACCTATCCCCAGGTGCATGTTTTTGGAGGTGGGAGGAAGTCGGAGTACCCGGAGGGAACCCACGCATTCACGGGGAGAACATGCAAACTCCACACAGAAAGATCCCGAGCCTGGATTTGAACCCAGGACTGCAGGACCTTCTTATTGTGAGGCAGACGCACTAACCCCTCTGCCACCGTGAAGCCCTTCCTATTTCTAATTTATATTTATTTATTTATGAAAGAGACATTTTTGTTAACAAGTTAATGGTGTTTAATGATAATACAAGCATGTTTAACACACATGGATTCCTTTCTTTCATGAAGACAAGAATATAAGTTGGTGTATTTGATTCTGATGACTTGCATTGATTGGAATTAGACAGTGGTGCTGATAACGTCCGCATTTTCAAATGGAGGAAAAAAAAAAAGCCCTCCTTTCTGTCCAATACCACATGAAAGTGGTTGGATTTGGCATCTCATTTTTCCAACTTGCATACTTGATTTTAAACACTTTGTTATGAGAGTAGCATATGTGTGTGGCCCTTTAAGCAGGTGAGTGATGTCAGTGAGTGTGCGGGTGGGCAAGCAAGTGAGAAAGCGGTCGCTGAGGGCGGGGGAGAAATACATTGGCATCAAACTCCGTAGCTTGCTAGCTTGTGCACGCTAGCTTTCTGAGACTCTTATTTTGTTAGCACAGGCAGGATGAAACAGGTCTTTTATGGTGAAGACAGGAACTGTGCTGTCGGTCTTTAGAGTTTTGACAGTAGGTACGGAGTCTCTAGAAATAAAATGTGTTTCTCTGCGTCCGCCCTGTTAGTGATTTTTTTCTTAAATATGAGCTCGCAGCCGCCAGCGTCATCTCACAAGATCCTCGGGTGCCGAGAATGTCAAACAACTGACGAAAGTGAAGTCTTGGTATGATTGATGATTGCTCATTTTTATGTCTATTTTTTAATGCCTGGCTTGAGATCGACTGACACACCCTCCGAGATCGACCAGTCGATCGCGATCGACGTAATGGGCACCCCTGGCTTAAGCAATTCAACAGATTACGCATGTATTGAAACGGATGGCAGATAGCGAAAACAAATTTGAAGAAGAAACTGAAGCTATTGAGCAAATAGCTATTGAAGCTATTCGGCGATCGCCTTCTAACCAACGATTGCATCTTTTGACCACTGGAGCAACTTAAATCTGTCGATTGGCAAGTGTTTGTTTGGCATTAAATGTGGGTGGAGGGAAAGGCTGGATGCAAATATAGCTACGAATGTACATACAGCTTGACTAAATAGCATGTTAGCATCGATTAGCTGGCAGTCAAATATGTCTGATTAGCATTTAAGTCCATAACATCAACGAACCTCACCTTTTTTATTTTGTTGACTTTATCGTTGGAAATGCATCTGCTTTGAGTGTGCCAGGATATCCGCACATTCTTGCCATTTCTGCCATGTTAGCATCGATTAGCATGCTGTGCTAATCGATGCACATTCTACGTAAATCAACTTGAATCCGTCCCTGATCGTGTTGTTACACCCTCCGACAACACACCGACGAGGCATGATGTCTCCAAGGTACAGAAAACAGTCGAGAAAAACGGAAAACAGAGCTGGTTTGACTTGTGTTACATGTAATGTTCCCATTGTAACGTCACGGGTGAAAGGTCATCGCTCCGACGGCGAACAATTGAAAGGCGTTTAAATCGCCAAATTCACTCTTTTAGAGTTCGGAAATCGGTTAAAAAAACATACGGTCTATTTTCTGCAACTTCAAGGTATATATTGACGCTTACATAGGTCTGGTGATAATGTTCCCTAGACATAAAAAAATAGTCACTTCCTCAGTGTAATGCGTTCTGGACATGATTAAAGTTAACATATATTGTAAATAGCAAAAATGTAAATTTATCATTGACTTTTGGCCAAAACTGTGCTGATGTTTGGATTACGATGTTGATGACGATCTGTAACCACAATAGATTTTTTTGCTCATTTTCAGCATCACAACATAGAAACCTGCTCGCGACTACTTAGTGCAGGGTGTCAAACATACGGCCCAAGGGTCAGATCTGGCCTGTGAACAGATTTTACCTGGCCTGCATGATGAGTTTGCCAAGATTAACCGAAGGGGACAAGCGGTAGAAAATAGATGGATGGATAATGAAATCCAGAGGCAAATACATACAGAGGGCAAATAATGTACAAATTTGATACACAACGTCAACAAAATGTGTCTGGTGACGGCGTGTTGTGGTTGAGAGAGGCCGTGCTAGCAACCTAAGGGTTCCCGATTCGATCA
Organism: Nerophis ophidion; assembly: GCF_033978795.1. Lineage (NCBI taxonomy): Eukaryota > Metazoa > Chordata > Actinopteri > Syngnathiformes > Syngnathidae > Nerophis > Nerophis ophidion. The sequence goes on along the minus strand of NC_084634.1, from coordinate 8,758,249 downwards.
CCAGCTTCGACCAGCCGGATCACGTCCGTTGTTTCCTTGAGCATCACACTTCACGCTTGCTCCGGGTGGGTCGTGGTTAGCGCCTTCCATGGCAGCTCCCTCCATCAGTGTGTGAATGTGTGTGTGAATGGGTGGATGTGAAAATAGTGTCAAAGCGCTTTGAGGACCTTGAAGCTAGAAAAGCGCTATACAAGTATAAGTGTTACTACTAACCTAAAATTTTTGAATGAAAGAAACCGCTATTCTAAATGTGTCCACTGGATGTCGCAATTGCAATTCTTTGTCTCATTGTAGATGATGCTACATATGTACAAAATAAACCACATCAGTCAAGGAAAATGATCAAACTACATAAATAACATAGTGTAATTTTCTTTCGATATATATCTTTTATCTTCATATATTGGAAATTAACTCCAATGAGTTGGCTCATGAAAATTACCACATAATTTATTCCATCCATTTTCTACCGCTTATTCCCTTCTGGGGTCGCGGGGGGCACTGGCGCCTATCTCAGCTACAATCGTGCGGAAGGCGGGGTACACCCTGGACAAGTCGCCACCTCATGGCAGGGCCAACATAGATAGACAGACAACATTCACACACTAGGGCCAATTTAGTGTTGCCAATCAACCTATCCCCAGGTGCATGTCTTTGGAAGTGGGAGGAAGCCGGAGTACCCGGAGGGAACCCACGCATTCACGGGGAGAACATGCAAACTCCACACAGAAAGATCCCAAGCCTGGATTTGAACCCAGGACTGCAGGAACTTCGTATTGTGAGCCAGACGCACTAACCCCTCTTCCACCGTGAAGCCCCTCACATATACATAATTTATTCATAAAATATAAATAACGACAGATAGAATACTATTAACCGCAACAGGTAATTGTAAAAAAACAACAACAACATTGTGATTTGTACAATCTCAGAATGTGCTTGTTCTATTTTTTAAACAAAGAAAACAATCTGACGTTGTCTTTATTTCTAAGTTATCGTGCCGTGATTGCGAGTAGATTTTTCTCCATGTGGCCCCCCCCATCTAAAATGAGTTTGACACCCCTGACTTACTGTATAATATTTTACCGGACACTACATTAGGTACACTGTGTGATGAGGCCCTGTACTGAAAATCAGCCTTTACAAAGATATTAATGCTTCTCTTTGATAGACATGGTCAAAGATGTAACATTGAATATCGTGCTTCAAGTTAAACAATGCAGTAGAAACAATCAATTCCTCCGTGTGATTGATACAAGCACAGTATAAGTCAATGTTACCTTTTGTAAAGAATTTTGGTGTTGACACCAGGCTAATCTTTCCTGTGATAAAATGGCAACCAAGGTGATCAAAAAGGTCAACGAAAGAACGAGATTCCTCTACAGAATCTCCTCTCTGGTCAACAAAAGCACCTTGAGGATTCTTGCGGGAACTCTCATTCAACCCTTCTTCGATTACGCTTGCACCTCCTGGTACCCCAGCACCTCCAAAACCCTCAAATCTAGACTCCAAACATCCCAGAATAAGCTAGTCCGGTTACTTTTAGACCTTCACCCCAGATCACACCTCAACCCAACCCACTTCTCCAAAGTGGGCTGGCTCAGGGTGGAGGACAGAGTAAAACAACTTGCACTGAGCCTAGTCTATAAAATTCGCTACACCGCCTTGATACCGAAGTACATGTCAAACTACTTCCTTAACCGCCATAACCACAACACCAGGGGGAGCTCCACAAACCACGTTAAACCCAGATTTCGATCTAACAAAGGTCTTAACTCATTCTCTTTCTATGCCACATCAATGTGGAATGCACTCCCAACAGGTATAAAAGTAAGTGCATCTCTATATTCCTTCAAAAGCGCTCTAAAACAACACCTCCAGGCAACTTCAACACTTTACTAATACCCTCCTCCATTCACATCCCATCTCCCCGGATTATAAACAACTCAAATGTACTTCTAATGTATATACTTGTTCTTATGCTATGTGAACTCACTATGTTCTCTGCTGGCTGTACATATCCTACTAAATAAGACCTACACTGTTTCAAAGTCCATTTCTCTGTTGATGCAATTGTTGATGACTGAAGTACTGATATCAACCAAAGCTTCTAGATCGTAGATAATGTAAATAATTCAATGTACATACTATGATGATTAACTTCTGTGATGACTGTATTATGTTGATAGTATATATCTGTACCATGAATTGATTAACGTGGACCCCGACTTAAACAAGTTGAAAAACTTATTCGGGTGTTACCATTTAGTGGTCAATTGTACGGAATATGTACTGTACTGTGCAATCTACTAATAAAAGTATCAATCAATCAATCAAAGACATTAGGCCAAAACCACGTAAGATTACCAGTAGAAGGCATTTAGATGTTTTTTTTGCTGTTGTAAAGTAAAAATAATCTCCAACCAGAACTCTAAATTCCATTTCAGCATCACAACTTAGAAAGATGCTACTTAAGTACCAATGATTGTCACACACACCCTAGGTGTGGCGAAATTATTCTCCATTTGATCCATCACCCTTAATAACCGCCTGGGAGGGGAGCAGTGGGCAGCAGCGCCCAGGAATCATTTTTTGGGGATTTAACCCTCAATTCCAACCTTTGATGCTGAGTGCCAAGCAGGGAGGTAATGGGTCCCTTTTTTATAGTCTTTGGTATGACTCGGGCGGGGTTTGAATTCACAACCTAGCCATGGCGGACACTTTAACCACTAGGCCAGTGAGTACTTGGTGTCAGTACTAGTGCATCATCTCCAATAAATAAATAAATAAAAAAGCAGTGTGGGTGGATGAGTTTTTCCCTGACACTAAGCTTTATCTGCTCCTTTGGGTTTTTTTTTTTTTTAGGAACGCCTTGATGTTTAACAACGAGCTGATGGCGGATGTCCACTTCGTCGTGGGACCCCCAGGAGGGTCACAGAGGGTTCCAGCACACAAGGTAAAGCGGTAGCGGCTTAATGAGATGCACAAAGATCGTGTACTGATGCGTCACTCCCAACCATCTCCTTGTTACAGTACGTGCTGGCCGTGGGAAGCTCCGTCTTCTGCGCCATGTTTTACGGCGATCTGGCGGAGGAGGAGTCTGCAATCCACATCCCAGATGTGGAGCCCGCTGCTTTTCTAATTCTGCTCAAGTGAGTGAGCCACCGGGCCGTCAGAGTCACTTCAAAGCTCCTTATTACCCGTCGCAGCGCCAGGAACGCTGGGAGAAGCGAGCGCGCTGTAATTGCTGCTTTTCTCTCCGACTCTTTGTTCAGCTACTAGCAGCTCGCTATAGAACAGCCTCCTAAAAACCTGGCAATTATCTTCGTGGGGAAACATGCAGAGCAGAGGTTAAAAATACCACACTCAGCCTCCGAGGTTTTATTTGGAGTGGGGGTGGGCATTGATGGAGGAGCAGTGGTTCACGCCGTAGCTAAGGTCATGGGTTCAATACCTGCTGCAGGTGAAAAACAATATAATGTGCTTCGATGGGATTCAATTTCGTGTTTGAACGATTCAATAAGGTTCGATTGTATGAAGGATTCAATTCTATGGTTATTATTTGTTGATGGACACATTCTTTTTTTTACAGCACAAAAGCATTCCTTGCTGTGCTTACGCATGTCAGAAGACGACTAGTCAGGACCATGGCAAAAAAGCGCTCAGACTAGATTTGTCCAAGCTAAATCTATGAGCATGAACTGATGAGAACTACTCGGGTGAGAGGCCAAGCTTCTTTTAAGTCAGAGGTCGGGAACCTTTTTGGCTGAGAGAGCCATGAAAGCCAAATATTTCAAAATGTATTTCCGTGAGAGCCATACAATATTTTTTAACACTGAATACAACTAAATATGTGCATTTTTAAGTCAGACCAACATTTTTAGAGTACAGTAAGTCTCTTATTCTTTTTAATAACATTGTTATTCTAAAGTTAAATAAATAAATAAATGATAAATGGGTTGTACTTGTATAGCGCTTTTCTACCTTCAAGGTACTCAAAGCGCTTTGACACTACTTCCACATTTACACACACATTCACACACTGATGGAGGGAGCTGCCATGCAAGGCGCCAACCAGCACCCATCAGGAGCAAGGGTGAAGTGTCTTGCTCAGGACACAACGGACGTGACGAGGTTGGTACTAGGTGGGATTTGAACCAAGGACCCTTGGGTTGCGCACAGCCACTCTCCCACTGCGCCACGCCGTCCAAGTTAACCAATAATAAATATTATACTTCTTACCATTAATGCGACATCTTGAACAGGTGCGATAGAAAACGGATGGTTGGATTCAAATGCATGAGAATGCTTTATAATTTGAATGTTATTTTTAACACTGTGATTACCAGCGGAATTATTAATTACTTATCGTGTTAAGCAATGCCAGGTAAGATTTATCTGAGAGCCAGATGCAGTCATCAAAAGAGCCACATCTGGCTCTAGAGCCATAGGTTCCCTACCCCTGTTTTAAGACAACTGATCAGTTAACGCCTTCTATAAATGTGACATGCTTCTAGTATTTTCAAACACGTAAAAAACAACATATATCCCCAAAGATGTTAAAGTACAAATGCAAACATGTCACATGTCAAATATATTTCTTTTAGTTAAGTCTGGGCTTCACGGTGGCAGAGGGGTTAGTGCGTCTGCCTCACAATACGAAGTTCCTGCAGTCCTGGGTTCAAATCCAGGGTCGGGATCTTTCTGTGTGGAGTTTGCATGTTCTCCCCGTGAATGCGTGGGTTCCCTCCGGGTACTCCGGCTTCCTCCCACCTCCAAAGACATGCACCTGGGGATAGGTTGATTGGCAACACTAAAAAAATTGGCCCTAGTGTGTGAGTGTGAAAGTTGTCTGTCTATCTGTGTTGGCCCTGTGATGAGGTGGCGACTTGTCCAGGGTGTACCCCGCCTTCCGCCCGATTGTAGCTGAGATAGGCGCCAGCGCCCCCCGCAACCCCAAAAGGGAATAAGCGGTAGAAAATGGATGGATGGATGGATGTGGCGTCACAAACGCCGAAGGTTTCTAGCCAATGGCTTAACTGAGGGACAAGGATGGGAAGTGACGTGGTGTTGTGGAGTTGAAAGGCGACAGGAAAGGTGCCGGGGAAGGGAGCGATACACATTAGTTTGCGCCTGTTGTACGAGAATGTGGCATTTTGTGAAAAAAAAGAAGGAAACTGGGAATCTGTCTGAGCCGCCATTAATTGGATGTTACACTGGAAAAACTCGAAATCTTGCCAAGAATATTTGTCTTATTTCTAGTCAAATTGTGTCAATGAACTTAATTTCAGACAATATCACTTATAACTAGAGTTATACCAAGATGGAGGACCTTGTTTCAAGACAGTGCATCTTGAATATCTTGTTAGGTGAGAAGATCTTGAAATGATCTTGTTTTGAGAAATATTTTAGATGAAATAAGCTTTTTCAACATGTCATGATGTTTTTATGCTCACAAGATGTATACAGCAAGGAGACGGTCCATGGTGTTGACGTTACGCATCTTGCGGGTAATTACCGTATTTTTCGGATTAGAAGTTGCTCCGGCCGAAAATGCATAATAAAGAAGGAAAAAAACATATATACGTCGCACTGGAGTATAAGTCGTATTTTTGGGGGAAATTTATTTGATCAAATCCAACACCAAGAATAAACATTTGAAAGGCAATTTAGAACAAATAAAGAATAGTGATCAACAGGCTGAATAAGATTACGTTATATGAGGCATAAATAACCAACGGAGAAGGTGCCTGGTATGTTAACCTAACATATTATGGTAAGAGTCATTCATATAACATATAAAACATGCTATATGTTTACCAAACAATCTGTCACTCCTAATCGATAAATCCGATGAAATCTTCTTCCTCGATGTTGCTTCAAAACAACTCTGCCAACTCCAAAAGGTATGCGCCTCTTCTTTTTGACGTTTTCTGCTGCATATTTCACTACATCCAGCTTGTAATCTGTAGTACATGATTTCCTTTTCGGTGCCATTTTTGTTCAGCCCTTCTCTGTTTTTATAAGTTACCGGCAACGTTGAAATGATCCATTTTAATAGCTACAGCAGTAGCATATAGCGGTTAGCATCCCAGGACCCACAATGCACTTCTGCCATGACCCTCCCCCGCCAAATTCTTATTGGTTTTTGGTGTGTGACGATTGCTGACATTTTCTTCGTCTCTTCCGCGAATGAGATAAATAATATTATTTACTATTTTACAGTAATGTGTTAATAATTTCACACATAAGTCGCTCCGGAGTATATGTTGGAACTCCGGCTAAACTATGAAAAAAACTGCGATTTATAATCCGAAAAATACGGTATTGGGCGGGCAGCCGTGAATCGCGTTGTCCATCCATTCATCCATCCGTCCATTTTCTACCCTTACAAGATAAAGATTAACCGTCCAGTAATTGCTAGTCTCGCGCAACACCTTGTCCATGTGTCTAAGTCTATTCTCCTCTTCAGTAACGTAACAAATGCATGACAACGCTGGTTTTTAAGACAACAACTCTCAACTGAGTTCAAATTTGACCTAAGGATTCACAGCCGGATCTTATTGATTAAGGTGGCTGTATCAGCATAGCTGAAACAGCCACTTCTCGAACCGGAAATCCGGTCGCATCGGTTTATCGTAAACAATCCTACTTGGAAGAAATAACCTGATCAACACTACAAAAGACTAAAAAGCCAAAGAACCTTCAGGGATCATTTGGACGATAACAAACTGAATGGTCTTTAATGGTGCGGACCTCTGCCAAGGCAACGGTGTCTCACTGGACTTAACCCACCAATATTCTCTGATAATTCTCTTCCGCGAATGAGATAAATAATATTATTTAATATTTTACGGTAATGTGTTGATAATTTCACACATAAGTCGCTCCGGAATATAAACTATGAAAAAAACTGCGACTCATAATCGGAAAAATACGGTATTTGGCGGGCAGCCGTGAATTGAGTTGTCCATCCATTTACTACCACTTGTACCTTACGGGGTAAAGATAAACCGTCTACTAATTGCCAGTCTCGCGCGACACCTTGTCCATGTGTCTAAATCTATTCTCCTCTTCAGTAACGTAACAAATGCATGACAACCCTGGTTTTTAAGACAACAACCCTCAACTGAGTTCAAATTTGACCTAAGGATTCATAGCTGAATCTGATCGATTAAGGTGGCTGTATCAGCATAGTTGAAACAGCCACTTCTCGAACCGGAAATCCGGTCGCGTCGGATTATCGTAAACAATCCTACTTGGAAGAAATAACCTGATCAACACTACAAAAGACTAAAAAGCCAAAGAACCTTCAGGGATCATTTGAACGATAACAAACTGAATGGTCTTTAATGGTGCGGACCTCTGCCAAGGCAACGGTGTCTCACTGGACTTAACCCACCAATATTCTCTGATAATTCTCTTCCGCGAATGAGATAAATAATATCATTTCATATTTTACGGTAATGTGTTGATAATTTCACACATAAGTCGCTCCGGAATATAAACTATGAAAAAAACTGCGACTCATAATCGGAAAAATACGGTATTTGGCGGGCAGCCGTGAATCGCGTTGTCCATCCATTTACTACCACTTGTACCTTACGGGATAAAGATAAACCGTCTACTAATTGCTAGTCTCGCGCGACACCTTGTCCATGTGTCTAAATCTATTCTCCTCTTCAGTAACGTAACAAATGCAGGACAACGCTGGTTTTTAAGACAACAACCCTCAACTGAGTTCAAATTTGACCTAAGGATTCATAGCCGGATCTTATTGATTAAGGTGGCTGTATCAGCATAGCTGAACCAGCCACTTCTCGAACCGGAAATCCGGTCGCATCGGTTTATCGTGAACAATCCTACTTGGAAGAAATAACCTGATCAACACTACAAAAGACTAAAAAGCCAAAGAACCTTCAGGGATCATTTGAACGATAACAAACTGAATGGTCCTTAATGATGCGGACCTCTGCCAAGGCAACGGTGTCTCACTGGACTTAACCCACCAATATTCTCTGATAATGTCTGTTCATACTCAAATATTACTAACGGGCAGCCAAATAGTATTGTGATGTAACGCCAAGCAGGAATCCCCCCTGCCATATTGTGTTGGTTGGATCCTCAAAAGCCCCCAAGTTGGGACTCCACCAGTGTCTGTGAGCTGGGTACTTCCGAGTTCCCAATATTTTGATCTTGGGTTGGACCGTTGCATTCAGGCTAATGTGATTCAATCAAAAGTAAATAGAATTTCCCCAAACCCCAGCCTGATCCAGACCCTTATAAACATTGTCACAAGTTGTTCTTGATTTGTGGGTATTGGTAATGTAGATTTGGTGTAAAAAGCAGTAACTTCCTTCTACTCATAGGTAGTCGTGGATGTTAAAAATCTTTCTTCCTTGTCCCAGGTACATGTACAGCGACGAGATGGAGCTCGAGGCGGACACGGTGCTGGCCACCCTGTACGCCGCCAAGAAGTACATCGTCCCGGCACTGGCCAGAGCCTGCGTCAACTTCCTGGAGACGAGCCTGGAGGCCAAGAACGCATGCGTCCTGCTCTCGCAGAGCCGCCTGTTCGAGGAGCCCGACTTGACGCAGCGCTGCTGGGAGGTGATCGACGCTCAGGCTGAGCTGGCGCTGCAATCAGAGGGCTTCTGCGAGATCGACCTGCAGACGCTGGAGATCATCCTGCGGCGGGAGACGCTCAACACCAAGGAGGCTGTGGTGTTTGAGGCGGTCATGAGCTGGGCTGCCGCCGAGTGCCAGAGACAGGGGCTGGGGCCCACCACCCGCAATAAGCGGCAGGTGTTGGGGAAGGCGTTGTTCATGGTGCGCATACCCACCATGAGCCTGGAGGAGTTTGCAGACGGGGCGGCTCAATCTGACATCCTCACTCTGGAGGAGACGCACAACATGTTCCTGTGGTACACGGCCGCCAACAAGCCCAAAGTGGACTTCCCCCTGACCGCCAGGGAGGGTCTGGCGGCACAGAGGTGCCACCGCTTTCAGTCTTCAGCCTACCGGAGCAACCAGTGGCGGTACCGCGGCCGCTGCGACAGCATCCAGTTCGCTGTGGACAAACGAATCTTTATCGCCGGGTTGGGACTGTACGGCTCGAGCGGCGGCAAGGCCGAGTACAGCGTCCGAATCGAACTCAAGAGGCAGGGCCTCATCCTGGCCCAGAACCTGACAAAGTTTGTGTCGGACGGATCGAGCAGCACCTTCCCGGTGTGGTTTGAGCACCCAGTGCAGGTGGAGCAGGACGCCTTCTACACGGTCAGCGCCGTGCTGGATGGCAATGAGCTGAGCTACTTTGGCCAGGAAGGAATGACGGAGGTGCAGTGCGGGAGAGTGACCTTTCAGTTCCAGTGCTCCTCGGACAGCACTAACGGCACCGGAGTGCAGGGAGGGCAGATCCCTGAGCTGGTCTTCTATGCCTGAGGACGGGTTCTCCTCACGGCCTTCCAGTCATGTAGCATCACAAACACTGACAAGCTGCTAGTTCTCAGACTCTTCCAGAAGGAATGGTGCGCTCAGCTTATTTAATTTAACATTATTCTTTTAATTTAAACACTTCTTTGCTCTGCGGTCGCCATGGAAAACACAGCAGTCATGTGATCCGGTCCGACCACGCCACTCATCTTCAGAGCGGCTTTAACTTTGTGTTCTGGTTCCCAAACGCAAAAATAAGTACAATTCTTGTTGTTTTGCACTTGAGGGCCCGCCCTCTGTTTGTTTGTTGTCGTTTATTTTCAAATGCTGTAACAGCTTGATGCTGACACTTGACATAAAAGGTCCAAACTGCACAGTTGCTTTGGTTATGGTTTCTGGATGAGGGAAGATTAAACATTTAAGGGGCAGCAGCACCCTCTGGCTAGCTCAGAGTGAACTGCATCTCATAGCTAGTATCCATACTGGATGAGTTGGTACAAATATTTACGAATACTTTAAATGTACAAACAATGTTGCATACACACCATTAGGTACACATGCATAATCTAATCGCTTCCAATCAGTTGTTTGTATTCATTTACCAACGTTAAGATGCTTGTACATCTATACTGTCTCATACTAAGAACCATTCCGAGTATTCCGATCACATTTTAAGGGGAACTGCACCTCTTTTGGAATGGTGCCTATTGTTTCCATTACAAAAAGCAAGAACACATCTTTTTTACGATTTTTAAAGATAAAAAACGCGTAATGGAAGTCCCCGTTATAGCCTTCAAAGCCTCTAAAAAAAACTTAAAAACCCTCCCTCAACGTTTTATATACACATTGCAAGTATATATATAATGTAGTAACAGACACCTTCATAACAATATGTAATAAGTATATATATATACATATATATAATGTCGTAACTGACACCTCCATAACAATATGTAATATATACACACTGCAAGTATATTTATAATGTAGTAACATACGCCGTCATAACAATATGTAATATGTACAATATACATGCTGCAAGTATACACATAATATGCAATATGTACAATATACACATTGCAAGTATATATATATATATATATATATATATATATATATATATATATACATATATACATAATGTAGTAATAGACAACTTCATAACAATAGGCAATATGTTCACTATTTACCATATTTTGATCACTTTAATCATTTCCGGGACTGATTTATTCAGCGCATTAATTTCTGTTTCCATAGCAGCGCCCATCTGACTTCTGGCAATTTGTGTTCCTACTTCTACAATCGAACACGAGGGTGTTTTCTGATCATGGCAGACTTAGTAGCAGATAACGAAGACGACTGTTTTTGGACCAATGAGAATTCACAACCTTATCTTTTTGAATCTGAATATACTGAGGATGAACTGCTGCTTATTGAAGCGAGCACGAAGGAAGAGTGAGGTGTTGGAGCAGACGGAAGGCGGGAGAGGGGGATGAAAGCAGTTTTGACGCAATAGAAATGCAACTTGGAGCCAAGCTATTTCTACATAAATGGAGTGCTAAACAGTAACATGTTTGACTTTTTAAAACGCCACTGTACGGAGTGGTACACGGCCGTAGGGAGAAGTACAGAGCAGTTGCGTCTCCCAGTCCTACTTGCCAACCCTTTCAGTGCCCCTCCCGAAAATCTCCCGGGGCAACCATTCTCCCAATTTCCACCCAGACAACAATATCGGGGGCGTGCCTTTGCGTGCCGGCCCAATCACATAACATCTACGGTTTTTCTCACACACAAGTGAATGCAAGGCATACTTGGTTAACAGCCAAACAGGTCACACTGAGGGTGGCCATATAAACAACTTTAACACCGTTACAAATATGCGCCACACTGTGAACACACACCAAACAAGAATGACAAACGCATTTCAGGAGAACATCCGCACCGTAACACAACATAAACACAACAGAATCCCTTGCAGCACAAACTATTCCGGGACGCTACAATATACACCCATACTTGCCAAACCTCACAATTTTTCCGGGAGACTCACGAATTTCAGTGCCCCTCACGAAAATCTCCCGGGGAAACCATTCTCCCAATTTCCACCCGGACAACAATATTGGGGTGGGGGCGTGCCTTAAAGGCACTGCCTTTAACATCCTCTATAATCTGTCATCACGTCTGCTTTTCCTCCATACAAACAGCGTGTCGGCCCTTTCACACAATATATGCAGCTTTTATACACACATAAGCGTATGCAATTCACACTTTGTCAACAGCCATACAGGTCATACTGAGGGTGGCCGTATAAACAACTTTGACACTGTTACAAATATGCGCCACACTGTGAACCCACACAAGAATGACAAACACATTTCGGGAAAACATCTGTACTGTAACAACAAAACAAATACCCAGAACCACTTGCAGCACTAACTCTTCCGGTACGCTACAATATACACCCTCCCGCTAACCCCAACCCCGCCCACCTCAACCTCCTCATGCTCTCTCAGGGAGAGTGTGTCCCAAATTCCAAGCCGCTGTTTTGCGGCATGTTAAAAAAAAAAATGATGCACTTTGTGACTTCAATAATAAATATGGCAGTGCCATGTTGGAATTTGTTTTCCATAACTTGAGTTGATTTATTTTGGAAAACCTTGTTACATTGTTTAATCCAGGGGTCACCAACACGGTGCCCGCGGGCACCAGGCAGCCCGTAAGGACCAGATGAGTCGCCCGCTGGCCTGTTCTAAAAATAGCTCAAATAGCAGCACTTACCAGTGAGCTGCCTCCATTTTTTACATTTCATTTATTTACTGGCAAGCTGGTCTCGCTTTGCTCGACATTTTTAATTCTAAGAGAGACAAAACTCAATTAAAATTTGAAAATCCCCAAAAATATTTTAAAGACTAGGTCTTCACTTGTTTGAATAAATTCATTTATTTTTTTTACTTTGCTTCTTATAACTTTCAGAAAGACAATTTTAGAGAAAAAATACAACCTTAAAAATGATTTTAGGATTTTTAAACACATACCTTTTTACCTTTTAAATTCCTTCCTCTTCTTTCCTGAAAATTTAAATTAATGTTCAAGTATTTAGTTTTTTTATTATTGTAAAGAAGAATAAATATATCTTAATTGAATTATTAAGTTTAGCTTCTGTTTTTTTGTATTTGTGAAATATTTCTTCAAACTTATGATCAAAATTCAAATAATTTATTCTGGCATACCTAGAAAATCTGTAGAATCAAATTTAAATCTTATTTCAAAGTCTTTTGAATTTCTTTAAAAAAAAATTGTTCTGGAAAATCTAGAAGAAATAATGATATGTCTTTGTTAGAAATATAGCTTGGTCCAATTTGTTATATATTCTAACAAAGTGCAGATTGGATTTTAACCTATTTAAAACATGTCATCAAAATTCTAAAATTAATCTTAATCAGGAAAAATTACTAATGATGTTCCATAAATTCCTTTTTTTAATTTTTCTCAAAAAGATTCAAATTAGCTATTTTTTCTCTTCGTTTTTTTCGGTTGAATTTGGAATTTTAAAGAGTCGAAATTGACAATGAACTATGTTTCAAAATGTAATTTTCATTTTTTTCGTGTTTTCTCCTCTTTTAAACTGTTAAATTAAGTGTTTTTTTCATTATTTATTCTCTACAAAAAACCTTCCGTAAAAGGAAAAAAAATGTACGACGGAATGACGGACTGAAATACCCTTTTTTTTTTATAAATATAGACTTATTTATTAAAGGTAAATTGAGCAAATTGGCTATTTTTGGCAAATTAAGTGTGTAACAAACTGGTAGCCCTTGGCATTAATCAGTACCCAAGAAGTAGCTCTTAGTTTCAAAAAGGTAGGTGACCCCTGGTTTAATGCATCCAGCGGGGCATCACAACAAAATGAGGCATAATAATGTGTTCATTCCACGACTGTATATATCGGTATCGGTTGCAGTGTTTCCCATAGGTCAGGGTTCTATTTGTGGTGGTGTGGTCGGGCGGCGGGGGCGATGACCAAGAAGAACGTGGAGTTGGAATATAATTACAACACTTTATGTACGCGATGCCGCCCCCGATCGCGTACATAAAGTGTTGTAATTATATTCCATCATGTGAACATCGGGGGCGGTACCTCAGGATTGGCAGACCGGGGTGGTGGTTCCTCTCTTTAAGAAGGGGGACCGGAGGGTGTGTTCCAACTATCGTGGGATCACACTCCTCAGCCTTCCCGGTAAGGTTTATTCAGGTGTACTGGAGAGGAGGCTACGCCGGATAGTCGAACCTCGGATTCAGGAGGAACAGTGTGGTTTTCGTCCTGGTCGTGGAACTGTGGACCAGCTCTATACTCTCGGCAGGGTTCTTGAGGGTGCATGGGAGTTTGCCCAACCAGTCTACATGTGCTTTGTGGACTTGGAGAAGGCATTCGACCGTGTCCCTCGGGAAGTCCTGTGGGGAGTGCTCAGAGAGTATGGGGTACCGGACTGTCTTATTGTGGCGGTCCGCTCCCTGTACGATCAGTGCCAGAGCTTGGTCCGCATTGCCGGCAGTAAGTCGAACACATTTCCAGTGAGGGTTGGACTCCGCCAAGGCTGCCCTTTGTCACCGATTCTGTTCATAACTTTTATGGACAGAATTTCTAGGCGCAGTCAAGGCGTTGAGGGGATCCGGTTTGGTAACCGCAGGATTAGGTCTCTGCTTTTTGCAGATGATGTGGTCCTGATGGCTTCATCTGACCGGGATCTTCAGCTCTCACTGGATCGGTTCGCAGCCGAGTGTGAAGCGACCGGAATGAGAATCAGCACCTCCAAGTCCGAGTCCATGGGTCTCGCCCGGAAAAGGGTGGAATGGGGAGGAGACCCTGCCCCAAGTGGAGGAGTTCAAATACCTAGGAGTCTTGTTCACGAGTGGGGGAAGAGTGGATCGTGAGATCGACAGGCGGATCGGTGCGGCGTCTTCAGTAATGCGGACGTTGTACCGATCCGTTGTGGTGAAGAAGGAGCTGAGCCAGAAGGCAAAGCTCTCAATTTACCGGTCGATCTACGTTCCCATCCTCACCTATGGTCATGAGCTTTGGGTCATGACCGAAAGGATAAGATCACGGGTACAAGCGGCCGAAATGGCGGGGCTCTCCCTTAGAGATAGGGTGAGAAGCTCTGCCATCCGGGAGGGACTCAAAGTAAAGCCGCTGCTCCTTCACATCGAGAGGAGCCAGATGAGGTGGTTCGGGCATCTGGTCAGGATGCCACCCGAACGCCTTCCTAGGGAGGTGTTTAGGGCACGTCCAACCGTTAGGAGGCCACGGGGAAGACCCAGGACACGTTGGGAAGACTATGTCTCCCGGCTGGCCTGGGAACGCCTCGGGATCCCCCGGGAAGAGCTAGACGAAGTGGCTGGAGATAGGGAAGTCTGGGTTTCCCTGCTTAGGCTGCTGCCCCCGCGACCCGACCTCGGATAAGCGGAAGATGATGGATGGATGGCACTTTATGTACATATTTATATACAAATTTATATAATATTTTTATAATATGTAACTACAAGCTCTATTCACAGACAGAGTCCCATTGCTTTTATGAACGGTCGAGCAAGTCAAAAGCCGGGAAAAAAAATAAATAAATAATAAATACAAATTTTATTTTATTTCTTTAATTTTTATTTGTGGCGGCCGTAATTCTTTCGTGGCGGGCCGCCACAAATAAATGAATGTGTGAGAAACCCTGGGTTGATATCGGAATCGGTGATTAAGAGTTGGACAATATCGGATATCGGCAAAAAAGCCATTATCGGACATCTGTAGTCTTATTAAATGAATACTTTTCACACCATCAAACATGATAACCTTAGTAGAAGCTGAATTTGTACTAAATTGGGCCGAAAAGTTGCTTACAGTGCTTCACACCAAGTATGAGATCTATACAATTCTCTGGGATGAATGGACAATCTTTGGTCTTGTCCGGAGACTTTGAGAATTCCACACAGAGTTTTTACGGCCGTCCCGTGTGTTTGGGATTCAGTCAGTACCGTGTCACGAGAACATGGGAAGGGGAGCAAAGTACCTATAGCTGGAGCTTTGATGCACAGGTCTCTGGACAGGGCTAGGAAGGTTTTTCCCAAAGTGTACACGTTGACCTACGGAGGAGAGCAACAAAAGTCAGTCAGTGGAACATAACTCCAAACTTTCACTTTCATAAGTTCTGCAATTAGCTTTGGTCCTTATATGGACTTCCTGTGTCTTTCCTCTTATTGGTGGTAAGAACCAGAATCTGAACGGAGTTGAGTTGCATACTGAGACCACACTAGGGTGGTTAGGTAGGTTTCAAAGCACCCTAAAAAAACTCCCACACAATTTTCAAGATTAGCAAGAATTAGCATTCGGGGAGACCGTCTGATTAATTAAGGCGAGTGTGTGACAGGTAGGCCCGTCCCACCACAGATGTTTCATTGTGTCGGAGCCAGGACACCCCCAGAAGGCTTGTAGTACACCCCTCTCCTCCGCGGCTGCTGGTGAAAGGCCGTGCTGCATGACAAAGGCACGAGGACACACGTCTTTTGACTTCCTTTGCCGCCAAACACAATGACGCGTGCACAGAAGGCCTCTGATCTCTGGCCGGGGGAGAGCTACGGGGGACGTGTTCCACCCCCTGCTCTTGGGGATTCAACAGGCGGTACAATCACGCTGCTATTCTGGGACGACCATTCCAGCTGGGAATTTAGATGCAAATGCAAGAATGTTGTTTGACGCAAAACATCTCCTTGTGCTCGATTTGGAGACGCTCCCGCTCAGATTCTACGTGCAGCAAAGTCCAGAAAAACACAAACACGACATTGGAAACACACAGCGGCGTTAAAACGGATTTACAAAACCCCGTTTCCATATGAGTTGGGAAATTGTGTTAGATGTAAATATAAACGGAATACAATGATTTGCAAATCATTTTCAACCCATATTCAGTTGAATATGCTACAAAGACAACATATTTAATGTTCAAACTCATAAACTTTATTTTTTTTTTGCAAACAATAATTAACAGAATTTCCTGGCTGTGTCACGCCAAATTTCTTCCCATTACAAAAACCTTTCCCCCCCATTTACTTCCAGGGTCATGATTAATACAGACGTTTTGTTAACGCTATATTATAAAAATATAAGATAGATAGATAGATAGTACTTTATTGATTCCTTCAGGAGAGTTCCTTCAGGAAAATTAAAATTCCAGCAGCAGTGTACAGAGTTGAGATCAATTTAAAGAAAAAAGTAAAAAGTAAATAATGGGGGTTTAAAAGGAAACAAAATAGAGAAATATTACAAAAAGAATAAAAACAATGGGAATAACAATATAACAGTAAAATAAGAATATAACAAGACAAAGTAGGCAGTAGTGACCATGTTATGAAAACGTATTGCACTGTTATTGTTTTGCATCCCCTGTCATCCTAATACCCCCCGTCCCCCGTCCCAGAGAGGAGTTGTACAGTCTAATGGCGTGTGGGACAGAGGAGTTTTTGAGTCTACCAGTCTATGAAAAAAATTAAAAAACAATTTACAATCACAAGCTACGGGATGACGCATTTACTTCCGGGGTCACGTTTCCTCTTATGTCATCCCATAGCTTGTGTTTGTAAATTGTTTTTTAAATTTTTTTGTAATATAGCGTTAACAAAACGTCTGTATTTTTATAATATAGCGTTAAAAAAACGTCTGTATTAATCATGATGGGGGGGGGGGGGGGGGGGGGGGGTTGTAGGGAGAAGAAATTTGGCGTGATAGCTGCAAAACGTGCCAAAGTAGTTGGGAAAGGGCATGTTCACCACTGTTACATCACCTTTTCTTTTAACAACACTCAAACGTTTGGGAACTGAGGAAACTAATTGTTGAAGCTTAGAAAGTGGAATTCTTTCCCATTCTTGTTTTATGTAGAGCTTTAGTCGTTCAAGTCAGTTAAAGCTAAAGTGCCAATAAAGTGCCAATGATTGTCACACACACACTAGGTGTGGTGAAATTTGTCCTCTGCATTTGACCCATTCCCTTGATCACCCGTGGGAAGTGAGGGGAGCAGTGGGGCAGCAGCGGTGCCCCGCCCGGGAATCATTTATGGTGATTTATGATTTAACCCCGAATTCCAACCCTTGATGATGAGTGCCAAGCAGGGAGGGAATGGGTCCCATTTTTTTATAGTCTTTGGTATGACTCACAACCTACCGATCTCAGGGCGAACACTCTAACCACTAGGCCACTGAGTAGGTCTGTCGTATTTTACGCTTCATAATGCGCCACACATTTTCGATGGGAGACAGGTCTGGACTGCATGCGGGCCAGGAAAGCACCTGCACTCTTTTTTTACGAAGCCACCTTGTTGTAACACGTGCTGAATGTGGCTTGGCATTGTCTTGCTGAAATAAGCAGGGGCGTCCATGAAAAAGACGGCGCTTAGAGGGTAGTATAGGTTGTTTCAAAACCTGTATGTACCTTTCAGCATTAATGGTGCCTTCACAGATGTGTAAGTTACCCATGCCTCGGGACCCAGGATGGACCGCTGGCCTGTGTATCGGTTGGGGACATCTCTACGCTGCTGATCCACCTCCGCTTGAGATGGTTTCCTGTGGACGGGACTGTTGCTGCGGTCTTGGATCCGCTTGAACTGAACTCTCGCGGCTGTGTTGGAGCCACTATGGATTGAACTTTCACAGTATCATGTTAGACCCGCTCGAAATCCATTGCTTTCGGTCCCCTAGAGGGAGGGGGTTGCCCACATCTGAGGTCCTCTCCAAGGTTTCTCATAGTCAGCATTGTCACTGGCGTCCCACTGGATGTGAATTCTCCCTGCCCACTGGGTGTGAGTTTTCCTTGCCCTTTTGTGGGTTCTTCCGAGGATGTTGTAGTCGTAATGATTTGTGCAGTCCTTTGAGACATTTGTGATTTGGGGCTATATAAATAAACATTGATTGATTGATTGATGCCTTGGGCACTAATCCACCCCCATACCATGACAGATGCTGGCTTTTGAACTTTGCTTCGATAACAGTCTGGATGGTTTGCTTCCCCTTTGGTCCGGATGACAAAATGTGGACTCGTCAGACCACTTTTCCACTTTACATCAGTCCATCTTAGATGATCTCGGCCCCAGAGAAGTCGGCGCCGTTTCTGGATGTTGTTGATAAATGGCTTTCGCTTTGCATGGTAGAGCTTTAACTTGCACTTAGAGATGTAGCGACGAACTGTATTTAGTGACAGTGGTTTTCTGAAGTGTTCCTGAGCCCATGTGGTGATATCCTTTAGAGATTGATGTCAGTTTTTGATACAGTGCTGTCTGAGGGATCGAAGGTCACGGTCATTCAATGTTGGTTTCCGGCCATGCCGCTTACGTGGTGTGATTTCTCCAGATTCTCTGAACCTTTTGATGATATTATGGAGCGTAGATGTTGAAATCCCTAAATGTCTTGCAATTGCACTTTGAGAAACGTTGTTCTTAAACTGTTTGACTATTTGCTCACGCAGTTGTGGACAAAGGGGTGTACCTCGCCCCATCCTTTCTTGTGAAAGACATAGCATTTTTTTGGAAGCTGTTTTTATACCCAATCATGGCACCCACCTGTTCCCAATTAGCCTGCACACCTGTGGGATGTTCCAAATAAGTGTTTGATGAGCATTCCTCAACTTTATCAGTATTTATTGCCACCTTTCCCAACTTCTTTGTCACGTGTTGCTGGCATCAAATTCTAAAGTTTATGATTATTTGCAAAAAAAAGAAAAAAATGTTTATCTATTTGAACATCAAATATGTCGTCTTTGTAGCATATTCAACTGAATATGGGTTGAAAATGATTTGCAAATCATTGTATTCCGTTTATATTTACCGTATTTTTCGGACTATACTCGGCAGCGACTTATGTGTGAAATTATTAAGACCTTACAGTGAAATATCAAATAATATAATACAATTTCCCAACTCATATGGAAACAGGCTTTGTAAAAAGACCAACACAAAGCGGCACACACAAAATGATACATTAATTCCAGATGAACTGAAAACCGGTACTCGGTCCCCCGATTCAATCTTTGAGGAACCGACTTTCACTGCAGTTTCAGCTGGAAGTGGTCTTGGGTTTGTTTCTGTCAGATTTTGCCAAAGATTCTCTATGGGATTTAGATCTGGACTTTGACTGGCTCATCTTAACACAGTGACATGCTTTGATTTCGTGGATTTATGTTAAGGCGCCAACCGTTTCGATCAATCAAAGTTTTTATACATAGGCCTTCATCACAGGTGCCTGGAAAGGCTGCACAGACCACAATGACGTCACTGGTCTGGGACCACATCAGAGCAAGGAAAAAGTCCTGGTTTCAAGTGGTTTTGTAGGATTTTGGTTCTGGGGCATTTGGACGTTGCTGCGCAGTAGTGCTAAACTGACTCTCGCCAGATCCTTGTAGTCTGCTGAGCTCCACATAAGGATCTGGGAGTTCTCAATAGGAGATGTATTTCAGAAGGTGGGGCCTTGTAAAAAAAAAATATTATTAATTGTATGTGATTGGATAAAGATATGCATCTGGTGATAGGTTGGTTGGCAACACTAAATGGTCCCTACTGTGTGAATGTTATGTAATGGATTTTTAAATGTTTCTATGAACGATAAAACACTGAATATTGACAGAACATGAACGCCACACCCCCTTTCGATCGACATATTTTACCATCAAGTGAAACACAACAAAAATGCAACAAACAGTGAAATATGGACGCGAGGGGGACCAGATAAACCCACCTACAATCTGATATTTGATGAATTTCCCCTAGGGATCAATAAAGTACTTTCTATTCTATTTTATTCTATGTATCACTAAGCTTTAGAACTTAGTTGTGAAAATCTCTTTCCGTGTCTACTGAAACGCTTCCCGGCCACACTGCTTAGTGCCCTCGTCTGAGCTGCTGTGACGTAGATGACCTTAGTAACTAAATAGATGACCATAGTACTCCCGTCCAAAGGCAAAACCCAGTAACTCAATTCTAGTCCAAACTGAGCTGATAATAATTTTGGAGTTCCTAGGTGACATGCTTTACATTAGTGTATGCGATATTGTCATTTGTTCCGTAAGTAAGCTGTTACGCGCAACTACCACATAACCGCGTAGATACAACAGAAAAACCTAGTATCTCAAGGGACCAATCGGAGCTTCTTTGTCAGTCGCCTTATTGTCTTTAATGAGACATTTGCACGAATGGGGGCCGACGGTCAACCTGATTATGTGATATCATGGCACGAGGGGGATATTTGGAAGATTGGCCCAGGACGTTGCAAGCACCTTCATTAAATGTATTGTTCTTGATTCTTCCCCTTGCATACTCTTTTGGGCGGATAACTGTGGAGGTCAAAATTAAAACTGGACCCAATGTGCAAACGCGGAATGGGGCCCACCCGAGATTGTGATAAAATATCTGGAGAAAGGGCACACGTTCATGAGAGCGGATTCAATCCATGGCTCAATCGGCAAGAAAATGAAAGCTCAAGAAAACATCTATACGTTTGATGACTTTGTAAATCTTTGTAAGACCGCATCAAGAGAGACTGGTTTTCCTTTGTTTTCTCAAAAACAGCGATAAGTGAGTTACTAGGTTTTGCCTTTGGACGGGAGAGTAACTAATTAGATGACCATAGTACCTAGTATATGATGCAGATTCCAAGCATTGAAAGACTTAGTATAGTTGAAGACTTACGGTCATTAGAAAACATGAGTACACATCCTAATGGTAGCTACACCTTACATCTTAAACATCTCAAATAATTATTTGGGAATATCCGGCGAGCCAGATTGAAAAACTCAACGGGCCGCATGTCTAACTAACTTGCTCAGGTCTGGTTTAAAAGGTGTTTAGCTTAAATGCTGCATTATAAACTGTACTACAACAGGGTCAGTATTCATCTATTACTTTAGCAAATGGTCCTGAGCAATGTTAAATGTACGACCATTTGTATTTTGAACGTCTGGTACGGTAATTTGCCAGTAGTGTAGCTTTGATTGATTGATTGATTGATACTTTTATTAGTAGATTGCACAGTACAGTACATATTACGTACAATTGACCACTAAATGGTAACACCCCAATAAGTTTTTCAACTTGTTTAAGTCGGGGTCCACGTTAATCAATTCATGGTACAAATATATACTATCAACATAATACTGTCATCACACAAGTTAATCATCATAGTATGTACATTGAATTATTGACATTATTTACAATCCGGGGGGTGGGTGGGGAGCTTTGGTTGATATCAGTACTTCAGTCATCAACAATTGCATCAACAGAGAAATGTGGACATTGAAACAGTGTAGGTCTTATTTAGTAGGATATGTACAGCCAGCAGAGAACATAGTGAGTTCACATAGCATAAGAACAAGTATATACATTAGAAGTACCTTTAAGTTGTTTATAATCCGGGGAGATGGGATGTGAATGGAGGAGGGTATTAGTAAAGTGTGGAAGTTGCCTGGAGGTGTTGTTTTAGAGCGGTTTTGAAGGAATATAGAGATGCACTTACTTTTATACCTGTTGGGAGTGCATTCCACATTGATGTGGCATAGAAAGAGAATGAGTTAAGACCTTTGTTAGATCGAAATCTGGGTTTAACGTGGTTTGTGGAGCTCCCCCTGGTGTTGTGGTTATGGCGGTCATTTACGTTAAGGAAGTAATTTGACATGTACTTCGGTATCAAGGAGGTGTAGCGGATTTTATAGACTAGGCTCAGTGCAAGTTGTTTTACTCTGTCCTCCAGCCTGAGCCAGCCCACTTTGGAGAAGTGGGTTGGATTGAGGTGTGATCTGGGGTGGAGGTCTAAAAGTAACCCGATTAGCTTATTCTGGGATGTTTGGAGTCTAGATTTGAGGGTTTTGGAGGTGCTGGGGTACCAGGAGGTGCAAGCGTAATCGAAGAAGGGTTGAATGAGAGTTCCCGCTAGAATCCTCAAGGTGCTTTTGTTGACCAGAGAGGAGATTCTGTAGAGGAATCTCGTTCTTTCGTTGACCTTTTTGATCACCTTGGTTGCCATTTTATCACAGGAAAGATTAGCCTCTAGAATGGAACCTAGGTAGGTGATCTCATCCTTCCTGGTGATAACAATGTCACCCACTTAAATGTCATACACTTTGTGTATTATTCTCACTCTTGATCAAGGGTATACAAACTATGGCTGGCGGGCATGTTCAGTTTAACCCGAGAGTCGCCACAAGTTATATAAGGGTGCCTCTTATTTTATTTGAAATATCCGACAGCCTAATTGCTGCAGGTCTGCCACCATCATGTGGACAACGTCACTAATTAAGGTTAATGACCATGAATTGGGCTTTAAAATGCACACAGAACAGCATTTTCCATAAATGACCCAATCCAAACAACCTTTCTCACTCATGGCCAGAGGTGGGTAGTAACGCGCTACATTTACTCCGTTACATCTACTTGAGTAATTTTTGGGATAAATTGTACTTCTAAGAGTAGTTTTTATGCAACATACTTTTACTTTTACTTGAGTATATTTATAGAGAAGAAACGCTACTTTTACTCCGCTCCATTTATCTACAATTAGCTCGCTACTCGCTACTTTTTTTTTTTTTTATCGATCTGTTAATGCACGCTTTGTTTGTTTTGATTTGGTCAGACACACATTCTAAGTAGAATCTACGCATGCCTGTGTTTCACCAATCAAATGCAGTCACTGGTGACGTTGGACCAATCAAACAAAACCAGGCGGTCACGTGACCTTCACACGTCGAATCCGACCTAAAAAGGTTGAAAAACTTATTGGGGTGTTACCATTTAGTGGTCAATTGTACGGAATATGTACTGTACTGTGCAATCTACTAATAAAAGTTTCAATCAATCAATCAAAAGTGTAAAAGAAAAAAGACACTTTTTACTTCAACCGTACTTCCCGTCAAAAGCCTAAAGACTGATCGCACAGTTCCTGTCTTCACAATAAAAGTGCCACTCCATCGCGCCAACAAAATAAGAGTCTCCGAAAGCCAGAGCATACAAGCTAGATAACTACGGAGTTTGCCGCCGATGTATTTATTGTAAAGTGTATAAAAACGAATATGGAAGATGCCAAAAACCAACGACATTCATGTGGTATTAGACAGAAAAGAGGAACTTTTTTTCTCCTCCATTTGAAAATGTGGACATTATCAGCACTACTGATTCCAGTCAATGCAAGTCATCAGAATCAGGTAATACACCAACTTATATTCTTGTCTTCATGAAAGATAGGAATCTATATGTTAAACATGCATGTATATTCATTAAAACACCTTTAACATGTCAACAAAAACGGCAAAATAAATAACAATAAATTATATACTTATACATATATATATATATATATATATATATATATATATATATATATATGAGGTAGATCACCTCGACTTGGTCATTTATTAAGTAATTGATTAAAGTTGAAAAACGTATTGGGGTGTTACCATTTAGTGGTCAATTGTATAGAATATGTACTGAACTGTGCAATCTACTAATACAAGTTTCAATCAATCAATCGATGAATGCCTACTGAGCCTATGGCGCTGTTGAGTTATTGTGGCTCAATGTGCCTTAAATTTGTTTATTTTCATGATTTATTATTTAATATATATTTTTGTTTTAGTTGCTTAAGAGATATTCCTGGCTATGAATTTGCTCATTGCTATTTTTATGTTTTTGTGCATTATTTGTTGCCGTAGTAATTAAACAAACAGGTTACTCATCAGTTACTCAGTACTTGAGTAGTTTTTTCACAACATACTTTTTACTTTTACTCAAGTAAATATTTGGGTGACTACTCCCTACTTTTACTTGAGTAATAAATCTCTAAAGTAACAGTCCTCTTACTTGAGTACAATTTCTGGCTACTCTACCCACCTCTGGTCGTGGCGCAAATAAACTTCGAGAAAAAGTCAACACAAATGGTCACATACATAAACCTGCTCACTGAACTTTGTGTGTATTATAAAATATGTCCAAGCCCAATACATAATTCAAAATGACACCCATTTAAATCCCCTGCAATGTACGATGGGAAAAATGCAAAACACTCTCTCCACACTTAGCCATTTTTTTCCGCAGTTAAGCTGCTTGATATTTCTGATTGATTACAAAACTTTTAAGAGGTTGTCACGGAAGTAAACAACGTAAAAGTCAAACATTCACACACCCTTAATGTACAATTTTATAATATATATGTATACACAAACATATAAATATGTAACAACATATGTATAGCGGGCACCAGGTAGCCTGTAAGGACCAGATGAGTCGCCCGCTGGCCTGTTCTAAAAATAGCTCAAATAACAGCACTTACCAGTGAGCTGCCTCTATTTTTTAAATTGTATTTATTTATTCGCAAGGTGGTCTCGCTTTGCTCGACATTTTTAATTCTAAGACACAAAACTCAAATAGAATTTGAAAATTCAAGAAAATATTTTAAAGATTTGGTCTTCACTTGTTTAAATGAATTCATTTTTTTTTTTTACTTTGCTTCTTATAACTTTCGGAAAGACATTTTTAGAGAAAAAATACAACCTTAAAAAGGATTTTTAAACAAATATACCTTTTTACCTTTTAAATTCCTTCCTCTTCTTTCCTGACAATTTAAATCAGTTTTTTTTTTTATTGTAAAAAAATAATAAATACATTTTAAATTAATTCTTCATTTTAGCTTCTGTTTTTTTCGATGAAGAATATTTGTGAAATATTTCTTCAAACTTATTATGATTAAAATTTAAAAAAAATTATTCTGGCAACTGTAGAAAATCTGTAGAATCAAATTTAAATCTTATTGCAAAGTCTTTTGAATTTCTTTTAAAATTTTTGTTCTGGAAAATCTAGAAGAAATAATGATATGTCTTTGTTAGAAATATAGCTTGGTCCAATTTGTTATATATTCTAACAAAGTGCAGATTGGATTTTAACTTATTCAAAACATGTCATCAAAATTCTAAAATTAATCTTAATCAGGAAAAATTACTAATTATGTTCCATAAATTCTTTTTTAAATTTTTTCAGAAAGATTCGAGTTAGCTAGTTTTTCCCTTCATTTTTTTGGGGTTGAATTTTGAATTTTAAAGAGTCGAAATTGAAGATATACTATGTTTCAAAATTTGATTTTCATTTTTTTCCTGTTTTCTCCCTTTTTAAACCGTTCAATTAAGTGTTTTTTTCATCATTTATTCTCTACAAAAAACCTTCCGTAAAAGGAAAAAAAATGTACGACAGAATGACAGACAGAAATACCCCTTTTTTTTATATATATCAATTTATTTGTTAAAGGTAAATTTCCGGCAATTTAAGTGTGTATCAAACTGGTAGCCCTTGGCATTAATCAGTACCCAAGAAGTAGCTCTTGGTTTCAAAAAGGTTTGTGACCCCTGGTATAGGTTATATATTTTTAAATATTTATTAGCCCAATGTCAAAAAGTTTAGACACCCGTGCTCCAGACTTTTCTTAATCTATTTGCTAGGGCTGGGCGATATGGCTTTTTATTAATATCTCAATATTTTTGGGCCATGTCACGATATTTTTCCTTAGCCTTGAATGAACACTTTATGCACATAATCACAGCAGTATGATGATTCTATGTATCTAAATTAAAACATTCTTGTTCATACTGCATTAATATATGCTCCTTTTAAACTTTCATGCAGGAAGGGAAATAACAACTAAGTCAATTTAGCAAAACTGTATTTATTCAGGGAACTCTCCTGAAGGAATCCAGTACTATCTATTAAAAAGTGGCACAAACATTAATGTAATTTCAAAACAGAAAGTGCAAGATTGCCAGAGACATTTTAAAACAAGCTATTAGTGCACTTTTGTGCATGATGTCACTAAGATGACATATCAAAACAACACTAAATTAAAGTGCAATTTTTGTACAGAACGCCGCTACAATAGTTTGAAACAAATAAAGTGCACTTTTGTGCATGATGTCACACAAGATATTTCATCAACTGTCAAATAAAAATGAGCTGCATAATAGGAAATCAAATAGTGTATGTCCTTCGCTATGTGGTAGGTTCCTGTGGACGTTATCTTCTTCTGTTCTTGACTATTTTTTTCATATGGTGTTGATGTGGAAATGGTTGCTTGGGCATTTTGTGGGTGTGGCACTGAACGGAGATGTTGATATGCGGAGTTTCAAGCACTCTTTATTCTGTAGCGGCTGACTTTTCAACTTATGCCAAAAATTAGCAATGGTGCTACTTTTGGCTTTTGCCACATACTTGTTCGACATCTTGCCACTTGAAGCCAAACTACCGCCAGACGATGGACTCTGTGCTGGTTTTCTTGGGAATTAATTCTTACTTCACTTGTTACTAGGGGTGTAACGGTACACAGAAATTTCGGTTCGGTACGTACCTCGGTTCAGAGGTCACGGTTCGGTTAATTTTCGGTACAAATATACATTTTTGGGTTATTTATTTTAAAAATTTGCAAAATCTCCCACTAAAAATATTTTTCTTAGTGGAATATTTGATGTGAAGTAATGGGGATCTTGGATAGGTCAATAATTCATAATAACATTGATTTTGATTCAATATTATGTTTTGAGCAATGACAGTTTGAAAGAAAAATAACAGCTTTGTTTTATTGGTCAACATTGCAACTTTTTCTAAATTACATTTAGCCTTTTTATTTCACTTTTGTTTATGTTTTTGTTTATTTTAAATAGTATTTTTAGAATATGCCGTGGGCCTTGAAAACATTGGCTGTGGGCCGCAAATGGCCTCTGGGGCACACTTTTGACACCCCCGCTATCAACATCATCAGCCGTTGTCAGTCCACTGCTGGACGAAAGCCTCAGCATGTTTCTGCCATTTGGCGTACTTTTCATGCTGGTTATTAGCCTACACCTTCCACGCTGGCTTGGTGCGGGCTGGAAGGGGTATTTTATATCAGAGATCCTTCTCCTAGACTAATTGCCTTACTGGGCTGTTGAACTTAGTCTGTCCTTTGTTGTCCGCGCCCCATTTACCTAGGGACCCGCTCAGCTTTATGGCGTGGACTGCTCGCCAGTCACAAGAGAAGGTGCAAACAGTTCTTTGTGTGCATTTTATAGACGTTAGTTGGGACTCACTAACCCCACACACAACCTCCCATCTCATGCCTGGATGTAATTTAACGTCATACCCAGGACCCCTGGTATAGATAATAAAAAATAAAATCTGATAAATCAATGGATAAAAAGCAGAGCCTGGCGACACATGCGCGTTTATCATTACTCTCTCGCTTTCGGCCCCGTCCTCACGTATGTTGCTGCTGCGCGAACAATTTTTTGTTTTGTTTTGAACCCCTTCTTAACCCTGAACGTACATTGAAAATACACGCAACCCTAACTTACAATGCCGGACGTTTGAGGCATTTAAGAAACTCCACCCGGACAGCCCTGCAAAAGAGGACATATCCGGTGAAAAGAGGAGGCTATCGTAGCCCGGTCGCTGCTAACATGCCGTATTTTTTTTTTGATTGATTGAAACTTTTATTAGTAGATTGCGCAGTACAGTACATATTCCGTACAATTGACCACTAAATGGTAACACCCGAATAAGTTTTTCAATTTGTTTGAGTCGGGGTCCACGTAAATCAATTCATGGTGCCTCGCACAACATGCAGTGCGCTACTTAATATATCCGTGTGGAACTCGTTCGGTACACCTCCGAACCGAACCAAAACCCCCATATCTAAACGGTTCAATATAAATACACGTACCGTTACACCCCTACTTGTTACCAGATTCGCACCTTCTTTCTCTCGTATTAGCATTCCGCTAGCTTCACAGCTAATGTTACCCATGCCCCTACCTCTCTGCTGCGCGAGGGCGTGCGACGTTACACACGTGACAGTATGTGACGTTTGTAAGAAGGTGTGCTTGTTTTATCTCTGTGAGGAGACAAGAAAGAGGGGGAAGAGCCTGTAGTGTAATGCCCGCAGCTAAAAGTAACTGCCTGAGGACGTATACTCGAATATCACGATATCGTCATTTTCTATATTGTACAGAGACAAACCCGTGACACAGAGTATATTCGATATGTCGCCCCGTCCTACATATAATCACACTGAAAACTTAAAACATCATTTCCATCCAAATGTTTTTCTCTCGTAAGCACTAAACAAAACGTGAGCAAGCGATTAGGTTCTATCTTAGAACATTTTTGTTTTTTCTGCCTTAAAGGGGAACATTATCACCAAACCTATGTAAGCGTCAATATATACCTTGAGGTTGCAGAAAAAAGACCATGTATTTTTTTAACCGATTTCCGAACTCTAAATGGGTGAATTTTGGCGAATTAAACGCCTTTCTGTTTATCGGTCTTGTAGCAATGACGTCAGAACGTGACGTCACCGAGGTAATACACCCGCCATTTTCATTTCCACATTACAAACACCGGGTCTCAGTTCTGTTATTTTCCGTTTTTTCGACTATTTTTTGGAACCGTGGAAACATCATGCCTCGTCGGTGTGTTCTTGGAGGGTGTAACAACACTAACAGGGAGGGATTCAAGTTGCACCACTGGCAAGAAATCTGCCGCCAGACCTCCATTGAGTGTCTGCACATTTTACCGGCGATGCTAAGACAGACATGGCACAGAGATGTATGGATAACCTGCAGATGCATTTGCAACGATTAAGTCAACAAAATCACAAAGGTGAGTTTTGTTGATGTTGTTGACTTATGTGCTTATCAGACATATTTGGTCGCAGCATGACTGCCAGCTAATCAATGCTAACATGCTATGCTAATCGATGCTAACATGCTATTTACGCTAGCTGTATGTACATTTGAAACTAGATACCCACATTTAATGCGAAACAAATACTTACCAATCGACGGATTTAAGTTGATCCAGTGTCACCAGATGCGAAAGTCCTGATCGTTTGGTCCGCACATTTTACCGGCGATGCTATTAAGGCAGCAATGCTATGGGCCACTTCATTAGGTACACCAATGCTATGGCCGAATAGCTTCAATAGCTATTCGCTCAATAGCTTCAGTTTCTTCTTCAATTTCGTTTTCGCTATCTGCCTCCATACTCCAACCATCTGTTTCAATACATGGGTAATCTGTTGAATCGCTTAAGCCGCTGAAATCCGAGTCTGAATCCGAGTTAATGTCGCTATATTTTGCTGTGGTAACCGCCATGTTGTTTGTATAGGCAGCACTGTATGACGTCACAGGGAAATGGAAAGTCGCATCGCAAATAGCGAAAATTAATAACTTTAAAGCTTTTTTTAGGGATATTCCGGCAGGTGTAAAATTTTGAAAAAAACTTTGAAAAATAAAACAAGCCACTGGGAACTGATTTTTATTGTTTTTAACCCTTTTGAAATTGTGATAATGTTCCCCTTTAAGCTTGAGTTTGCGAGTCAACGTGTCGAATCCAAAAACCACCGGCCTCCTTGCACACTTAAGAAAACATCAGTGATGACACAACAGTCCATCAAGAAGGTTTTGACGTCTTAGTCACAGAAGAGTAAGCTATGGAACATATTCCACTGCCTTCATGTCATCATGTGCGACTGATTGATCCGTCACATACGCAGACCGTGTTTAAACTCCCAGCAGTTGGTCGTATAAAAATACACGCACACCCCCGACCAGCTGTGCCTCCTCCCTCCCTTGATCAGCATGTGCTTCTAAACTTACACACACATGACTCGGCCTTAGTCACAACAAGAATCCAGACCAAAAAGAAGTACTTTATGTCAACGGTGTCCAAACATTCTCCAACAAAGGTTGCATACTCCACGTTAATCATTTTTACCAGCACAAAATGAAACACAATAATAGACAGGCGCGCCTAAGAATTCATTAAAAATAAGGTAGAGGTTTTAATTAACAAGTATATTTATAATGTATGGCTACTGTAACATTACACACAGTTTGAACAGTAACACTGTGTTTACAAAATAGGAAAATAAAACACTGTGCTTTAAATGATTCTTTCACGCACCACTAGATGGAGCCTGCGGACCACATTGTATAAATTGGGTGTGTCCCCATCCAATATCAGCAAAAAAACACGTATCGGATGATATCGGCTTGCATTTAAAATCTCTCATATGAACGCCGATACAGGCAGTGATGCAGCGTGTTTACTTGTGTAAAGTTGGACAGCCAGTTAACTTTTAAATGTCCTCCATAAGCACACGTTTGGTCTTTTCTTGTATTTTAGTGAAGTCATTGACTCGAAATAAACATGCTGGGCTATAC
This sequence comes from Nerophis ophidion, assembly GCF_033978795.1. Lineage (NCBI taxonomy): Eukaryota > Metazoa > Chordata > Actinopteri > Syngnathiformes > Syngnathidae > Nerophis > Nerophis ophidion. The sequence goes on along the minus strand of NC_084634.1, from coordinate 8,727,564 downwards.
TGTAGGCTACTCGGAGCTAGCAGCTACACAAGCGCTTAGCACAAAGGATAGACACAAAGTGCATACGGAAAGTATTCACAGCACTTCACTTTAGCCACCAGGCCAATGCCATCAATACGTTGAAGCATGGTGGTGGCAGCATCATGCTCTGGGGATGCTTTTCAGCAAAAGGGAGACTAGTCAGGATTAGGGTTGAAATCTGCGTTCAAAACACTCCGGCTTATTAGTGATTCCTAGAGCCCAAAAAAAGTCTGCGGGCTATAGAGCGTTTTCCGTTCGGGCTCCAGTACTCTGGAATGCCCTCCCGGTAACAGTTCGAGATGCTACCTCAGTAGAAGCATTTAAGTCTCACCTTAAAACTCATCTGTATACTCTAGCCTTTAAATAGACCTCCTTTTTAGACCAGTTGATCTGCCGCTTCTTTCCTTTCTCCTATGTCCCCCCCTCCCTTGTGGAGGGGGTCCGGTCCGATGACCATGGATGAAGTACTGGCTGTCCAGAGTCGAGACCCAGGATGGACCGCTCGTCGGGACCCAGGATGGACCGCTCGCCTGTATCGGTTGGGGACATCTCTACGCTGCTGATCCGCTTGAGATTGTTTCCTGTGGACGGGACTCTCGCTGCTGTCTTGGATCCGCTTGAACTGAACTCTCGCGGCTGTGTTGGAGCCACTATGGATTGAACTTTCACAGTATCATGTTAGACCCGCTCGACATCCATTGCTTTCGGTCCCCTAGAGGGGGGTGGGTGGGGTTGCCCACATCTGAGGTGTCCGGTGGGTGGGGTTGCCCACATCTGAGGTGTCCCACTGGATGTGAATTCTCCCTGCCCACTGGGTGTGAGTTTTCCTTGCCCTTTTGTGGGTTCTTCCGAGGATGTTGTAGTCGTAATGATTTGTGCAGTCCTTTGAGACATTTGTGATTTGGGGCTATATAAATAAACATTGATTGATTGATTGATTGATTGATTGATTGATTGATTGATTGATTGATGTTGGAAAACCGGTTCTCTTGATTGTTCGATAAGAAAAGAAACAATTCCTAAGGAATAGGAAACGGCTATCTGCAATTATTGCCAGACTTGGCTTTCCTGTAAGGCAGACCTGGGCAATTATTTTGACTCGGGGGCCAAATTTAGAGAAAAAATATGTGTCTGGGGGCCGATATATCAGATTTTTAGGATCACTAATACGAAACCTCACAATAATGTCTGATTGAATGCTAAAAACGTTATGACAGACCGCCTTAAAAAACATAAGGAATCATTTATTTTTCTAGAAAGGATAAAACACTGAATATTGACAACACACGGAAGTCACACCCTTCGATCGACATATTTTACAATGAAGTGAAACGCAACAAAAATGCAACAAATAGTGAAACATGAGCGCAAAGGGTACAAAATAAACCCACCTAAAATCTGATACAGCTGATGTTTGGTGAATTTCCCCCAGGGATCAATGAAGTACTTTCTATTGTATTATAATCTATTGAATATATCACTAAGCTTTAGAACTTTGTCGTGAAAATCTCCTTCTGCGTCTGTGGAAACGCTTTCGCTCACCCCGCTTGGTGCCTCCTCTGAGCTGCTGTGACGTAGGTGACCATAGCAACTAATTAGATGACCATAGTAACTAATTAGATGACCATAGCAACTAATTAGATGACCATAGCAACTAATTTAAAGCTTTTAAATAGAATCCCTTTTTAGACCAGTTGATCTGCCGTTTCTTTTCTTTTTCTTCTATGTCCCACTCTCCCTTGTGGAGGGGGTCCGGTCCGTTCCGGTGGCCATGTACTGCTTGCCTGTGTATCGGCTGGGGACATCTCTGCGCTGCTGATCCGCCTCCGCTTGGGATGGTTTCCTGCTGGCTCCGCTGTGAACGGGACTCTCGCTGCTGTGTTGGATCCGCTTTGGACTGGACTCTCGCGACTGTGTTGGATCCATTGTGGATTGAACTTTCACAGTATCATGTTAGACCCGCTCGACATCCATTGCTTTCCTCCTCTCCAAGGTTCTCATAGTCATCATTGTCACCGACGTCCCACTGGGTCATTATTGTCACCGATGTCCTACTGGGTGTGAGTTTTCCTTGCCCTTATGTGGGCCTACCGAGGATGTCGTGGTGGTTTGTGCAGCCCTTTGAGACACTAGTGATTTAGGGCTATATAAGTAAACATTGATTGATTGATTGATAATTAGATGACCATAGTAACTAATTAGATTACCATAGTAGCTAGTATATCATCCATAAGCGCAAATTCCAAGCATTGAAGAGTTTCGCTCATTAGAAAACATGAGTGCACATCATAATGGCAGCGACACTTTCCATCTTAAAGATCTAAAAAAAGGATTTGGGAATGTCCGTTGGAACGGATTGAAAAGCTCAACGGGCCGCAAGCTCAGGTCTGCTGTAAGTGGAGCAGTACAACAAACATGTCGAAACATGTTCAGGCCGTACATAACCTGAAGGTTCTCCAACATGTCGTGTCTTTGACACGTGGAGAAGCAGCGACAGAGATGATGACTCACGCCCCTCTTCCTCTGCTTCAACCTGCAGTCCCAGTGATAGTGCCGGTGAGTAACTAACGTTAACTGCTGCCGGTTCATTTCCATATCTGCACACTTGTAGTCTTTAGGCCAAAATAATGTTACCTCTTATGTCAACCAGGACTGCAGTAACGTTAGCATAGTCAGTGGCTAACGGTAACATTAACGTGAGTCTTTATGTATGTGTCTGATAACGTCAACGGTAATTTGTAGCCTACACCACTCCAGAGTCTGCAGGTCTGTCTAATAAACTAGTGCTTGCAAGACGGGAATTAAGATCATGTTAACGTTATCCGATTTCAGATGATGACAGCCAGAGTGACCAGGGCAGCGTTTGCTCTTGTAGCACAGAGCGTTAACCCGTTTACCACGGCGAGGTATGACGCAGAGCGCAGCAAGATGAATGAGGAGGAGAGTAACAACATTACTCGCAAGCTAACGAGAATGATGGTGAAACACAGACGAATACAAGTAGGTGAACAATTGTATTTTGCTGACGTGTAATGGTGCAAAAAGTAAACAACACCATTATTCTGAGATGTGTTTCAAATGTGAAGTGCTGTACAATACAAATGAATGCAGGACTTTCCCTGCATGTATTTTTCTTAGGTGGCACACTTAAAGCGGCACTAACTGTCAATATTTATTTATTTTATTTTTGGGGGCGGGGGGTAACAACAGTTTATCTATTTATTATACTTATTTATTATACTATTTATTATATATATATTATTTGTTCATTAAAAGTAACTTAGACACCGGGTGTCACTATGTAAAGCGCTTTGAGTCACTTGAGAAAAGCGCTATATAAATATAATTCACTTCACTTCACATACATATAAATATTATATTTATTCATTAACATTTATTTATTTTATGTATTAAATAAAAGTAGGCTTTTGTTAAACCAAGTATTTAGTTTTTTTTCCATATGCAACAACCTATCTGGATTCGACAAGAGAATCGATAAGAGGATTCGATAATGGCATAGAAAACGATAATTTCTTAACAAACATCATACCGAGTCAGGATAGAGGGAAAGATGAATGCGGCCATGTACAGAGACATCCGGGGTGAAAACAAACACTTCTCATTGAGAGGCGCTGCAAGGAGGAATGGGCCAAACTGCCCAAAGATAGGTGAGCCAAGCACGTTGCAACATATTCAAAAAGACTGGAGGCTGGAATTGCTGCCAAAGGTGCATCAACAAAAGTATTGAGCAGAGGCTATGAATACTTATGTAAATGTGATTTTGTTCTGTAATAAATTTGCATAAATCTAAAAATAACCTTTTCACATTGCCAGTATAGGGTATTTTGTGTAGAATTTGGAGGACAAAAAATAATGTATTGCATTTTGAAAATAAGGCTGTAACATAACAACATGGCGGTATGGCGTAGTGCATGGGTGTCAAACTCTGGCCCGCCGTTTAATTTCATTTGGCCCTTGAGGCAATATCAAATTAACATTAGAGCTGGCCTGCCGGTAACACCACATTTACTGCTAATACTCAGACCTGCCAAACCCTCACGATTTTCCCGGTAGACTCCCGAAGTTTAGTGCCCTTCCTGAAAATCTCCCTGGGCAACCATTCTCCCGATTTCCACCCGGACAAGAATATTGGGAGCGTGCCTTAAAGGCACTGCCTTTAGCGTCCTCTACAACATGTCGTCACGTCTTCTTTTCCTCCATATAAACAGCGTGTTGGTCAAGTCACATAATATATGCGGCTTTCACACACACAAATGCGAATGCCACGCATACTTGGTCAACAGGCATACAGGTCACACTGAGGGTGGCCATATAAACAACTTTAACATTGTTACAAATATGCGCCACACTGTGAACCCACACCAAACAAGAATGACAAAACACACTTCAGGAGAACAACCGCACCGTAACACAACAGAACAAATACCCAGAACCCCTTGCAGCACTAACTCTTCCAGAACGCTACAATATACACCCCCGCTACCACCAAACCCTGCCCACCTCATTTTTATTTTATTTTCAAATTTATTAGCTTCTGGAAAAAGTTAATGTTGATATTTACCTCAGAAGGCTGCAAATAGAAAAGAGGCATTTATTTTTTTAATTACATTTTATTTAATATACCACTGATGTTTTTTCGTTTGTTTTTTGAAAGTTGATTTTGCACTATTACGTTATATAAGCTCTGCCTGTTCCATGGGAGGAAGCCGGAGTCCCCGCAGGGAACCCACGCAGTCACGGGGAGAACATGCAAACTCCACACAGAAAGATCCGAGCCCGGGATTGAACCTAAGATTGCTCAGGACCTTCGTATTGTGAGGCAGATGCACTAACCCCTGGACCACCGTGCTGCCCTATATAAGCCTTGCTTGTTCAATATTCATTGCAAAACTTGTTTGGGTCCCTATTAAAAGGTTAATTTGTTCAACCTTGGCCCGCAGCTTTGTTCAGTTTTAAATTTTGACCACTCTGTATTTGAGTTTGACACCCCTGGCGTAGTGGGTAGAGCGGCCGTGCCAGAAATCTGAGGGGTTGCAGGTTCGCTCCCCGCCTCTTGACATCCAACTCGCTGCCGTTGTGTCCTTGGGCAGGACACTTCACCACTGCCTCCGGTACCGCTCACACTGGTGAATGAATGATAGGTGATTGTCGGAGGGGCCGTAGGCGCAAACTGGCAGCCTCGCTTCTGTCAGTCTACCCCGGGGCAGCTGTGGCTACAAATGTAGCTTACCACCACCAGGTGTGAATGAAGGATGGGTTCCCGCTTCTCTGTGAGCGCTTTAAATATTTAATAATAGAAAAGCGTGATATAAAATCTAATCCATTATTGATATTATTACTACTGTTGAAGCACTGTAAATACTTTCTGTAAAGGATGTTTGATATCTCAGCAAATCTAAGAGGAAATCCTGGAGTCAATGACATGCTAAGAGTCCATAAGGTAGCTGAGTGCATCAACAGCACACTCAAGTGGACAAAAACATGAACTACAACTTAAAAGCCAGACCCATCAAAACATTTCTGTCCAAAGACCATATTTCAAATGACAAATGGAGACAATCTTACCTGCAGGATGTCACTGAGGTCCAAAAGCATGTCTGATGAAGGCCGGTTAAGTCCAATCGCACAAAAGGAACCCAGGGGGAATGTTCATCACTTCAGAACAACAGGATGTGACGACTCAAGAAAAAGACAGCCGGTCATCAGCCGAGTGATGAGGCGCACATGATGACCGACAGCCGTGACGGCGAGAAGGATACGCGGCGTTCCCTCGGTGCGGCACACCAGGTAGATGCAGGCGGCGATGACGTGCGCCGACTTGCGTCCGCACGTCAGGTGCTTGGCAAGCGCCATCTTGTAGAAGTTGAAGGCGGTGTCTAGACAGTGGCGGCTGAGCTGCAGCTGGTGGCCCAGCGTGGTGATGTGCTGCTTGGCTGCAGACACACACATTCGGAAAACATAAACAAACATCCATGTTAAAGAACGTGTAGAAACACGCCAACATTTGTGTTAAACCGTGTGTATTTGTTAGCCTCAACATATGTCGCCCCCTGCTGGCCACTGACCTTTCTGCAGAGTCTGAGCGCGTGACTCCTTGCCCACACTGCCCAGGTGACCATCCCCAAAAGATGGCAGCTTGGGTCCACCTAAACGCAGAACACAATGTATAAGAAGACACAACAGCGCCCCCTAACAGGTAACATGTGAACGGCAACACACAGAGAAGAGGTGGGGGTCAAAAAAGGGGAATATTATCACAATTTCAGAGGGGTTAAAACCAATATAAATCAGTTCCCAGTGGCTTATTTAATTTTTTAAAGTTTTTTACCCATCCCGGAATATCCCTAAAAAAAGCTTTAAAGTGTCTGATTTTCGCTATCTGTGAAGCCATCGTCCATTTTCCTGTGACGTCATCCAGTGATGCAAATACGGATAGCACAGCAAGACATAGCGACATTAGCTCGGATTTCAGCGGCTTAAGCGATTCAACAGATTACGCATGTATTGAAACGGATGGTTGGAGTATAGAGGCAGATAGCGAAAACGAAATTGAAGAAGAAACTGAAGCTATTGAGCGAATAGCTATTGACGCTATTCGGCCATGTTTGCCTCAGCATCGCCGGTACAACGTGCAGACCAACGATCGGAAGTTTCGCATCTTGTGACACTGGATCGACTTAAATCCGCCGATTGGTAAATGTTTGTTTGGCATTAAATCTGGGTGGAGGGAAACCCTGGATGAAAATATAGTTTCAAATGGTCACTGGTTCAAATCCCACCTAGAACCAACCTCGTCACGTCCGTTGTGTCCTGAGCAAGACACTTCACCCTTGCTCCTGATGGGTGCTGGTTGGCGCCTTGCATGGCAGCTCCCTCCATCAGTGTGTGAATGTGTGTATGAATGGGTAAATGTGGAAGTAGTGTCAAAGCGCTTTGAGTACCTTGAAGGTAGAAAAGCGCTATACAAGTACAACCCATTTAAATGTACATGCAGCTAGCCTAAATAGCATGTTAGCATCGATTAGCTGGCAGTCATGCTGCGACCAAATATGTCTGATTAGCACATAAGTCAACAACATCAACAAAACTCACCTTTGTGATTTAGTTGACTTTATCGTTGGAAATGCATCTGCAGGTTATCCATACATCTCTGTGCCATGTCTGCCTTAGCATCGCCGGTAAAATATGCAGACACTCCGGCACATTCAATGGGGGTCTGGCGGCAGATTTCTTTGACTTTATCGTTGGAAATGCATCTGCTTTGAGTGTCGCAGGATTTCCACACAATCTTGCCATCTCTGTAGTAGCATAGCTCTCGTCGGTAAAGTGTGCGGAACAAACGACTGACTATTTCGTCGGCTTTCCCCAAACCCTCGTATTTTGAACAAATTTCGTCCAATTTCTTGCCACTTTGGCATCTTCGGGCCGGGGGTGCAACTTGAATCCCTCCCTGTTAGTGTTGTTACACCCTCCGACAACACACGGACGAGGCATGATGTCTCCAAAGTTCCAGAAAATAGTCGAAAAAACGGAAAATAACAGAGCTGAGACGCGGTGTTTGTAATGTGTTTGAGAAAATGGCGGCTTTATTTCCTAGGTGACGTCACCTTCTGACGTCATCGCTCAGAGAGCGATAAATAGAAAGGCGTTTAATTCGCCAAAATTCACCCATTAAGAGTTCGGAAATCGGTTAAAAAAATATATGGTCTTTTTTCTGCAACATCAAGGTATATATTGATGCTTACATAGGTCTGGTGATAATGTTCCCCTTTAAGTTTAGAGGCAATGATTGACAAGCGACAAATAAATGATAAATGGGTTGTACTTGTATAGCGCTTTTCTACCTTCAAGGTACTCAAAGCGCTTTGACACTACTTCCACATTTACCCATTCACACACACATTCACACACTGATGGAGGGAGCTGCCATGCAAGGCGCCAAGGAGGAGCCATCAGGAGCAAGGGTGAAGTGTCTTGCTCAGGACACAACGGACGTGACGAGGTTGGTACTAGGTGGGATTTGAACCAGGGACACTCGGGTTGCGCACGGCCACTCTTCCATCGCGCCACGCCGTCCCTAAATAAAAGCTTGATTACTTGAAGTAATAAAATTTGCTGTTCAAATGGCGGGTTTTTTTGAGTTTGAGAGGATGGCTGCCAATAATCACGTTATTAAATATTCAAACACAATGTTACTGTTCAAATGGTGTGTAATGTTACAGTGGCGAAAAATATGACATATACTGTACTTCTTAACTAAAACCTCTTCCTTGTTTTTTATTGAACATTCATGCCTACTGCGCTACTGAATTGAAACGTTGGTCATCAATATGGTACTTAAAGAGCCAAGAGTTTTCTGAGGCGAGTTTGAGTACACCATGAATTGATTTACAAGTTGAAAAACTTATTCGGGTGTTACCCTTTAGTGGTCAATTGTATGGAATATGTACTGTACTGTGCAATCTACTAATAAAAGTTTCAATCAATCAATCAGACGTCTCAAACTTTTGCAGCCCATACATATTTTGTGGCCCTCTACTTAAAGTAGCAGTGTATTGGAAAAACAAGTCACCTCTACTTTTAACCTATTATCATATATATATATAAACATTTGATTTATGACACCTAAATACTTACAAATTTAAAAATAAATAGATATGATCAAAATAGTGTCATTTTCACAGAGATTCCTGAGCCATTTTGAGAGATAATGAGGAAGCCAGTCACATGATCCGATTTTATTTATTTATTTATTTATTTTTTCCCCTTGGCCTCAGTCTGCACCCCCATTCCAGGGCCTAGGCTAAGACCGATTTTTAAATTTTATTTTAATCTTCTATTCCCCCCCACCCCCCTTGTTTACCTGTATGTCATCTTTTTTGTAAGGGGCGCTGGAAGCCGGCAGACCCGTCAGCGATCCTGTTCTGTCTCCCTGTAATGTTTGTCTGATCTTGAATGGGATTGTGCTGAAAATTGTAATTTTCCTGAAGGAACTCTCCTGACGGAATAAATAAAGTACTATCTATCTATCTATCTATCTAACCCTGGATCCCTTCCCCATCAACAACAGTGCTAATTAAGCAGACTTTAGATCTAAAGTTCTGGATGAAAGCACATTGTTCAAACATTCATTCTGAAGCTCGGCCTCACCCAGACTATAGCTGGGCGAGAATACGTTTTCATATACCACATTTTTCTTGAGTATAAGTCGCTCCGGAGTATAAGTCGCACTTGCCAAAAATGCATAATAAAGAAGGAAAAAAATATATATAAGTCGCACTGGAGTATAAGTCGCATTTTTGGGGGAAATTTATTTGGTAAAACCCAACACCAAGATAATACATTTGAAAGGCAATTTAAAGTAAATAAAGAATAGTGAACAACGGGCATAAATAACCAACGGAGAAGGTGCCATGAATTGATTAACGTGGACCCCGACTTAAACAAGTTGAAAAACTTATTCGGGTGTTACCATTTAGTGGTCAATTGTACGGAATATGTACTTTACTGTGCAATCTACTAATAAAAGTATCAATCAATCAATCAATCAATCAATCAATCAATCAATGCCTGGTATGTTAACCTAACATATTATGGTAAGAGTCCTTCAAATAACTATAACATATAGAACATGCTATACGTTTACCAAACAATCTCTCACTCCTAATTGTTAAATCCCATGAAATCTTATACGTCTAGTCTCTTAAGTGAATAAGCTAAATATTATTATTTGATATTTAACGGTAATGTGTAAACCATTTCACACATAAGTCGCTCCTGAGTATAAGTCGCACCCTCGGCCAAACTATGAAAAAAACTGCGACTTATAGTCCGAAAAATACGCTAATGATTTATTGGACTATTGTCAGAATTTTGTTTTAATTTTATAAGACAAAATTAGGTAATTTTACAACAGTAAAGTCAAATATTCTGTGAAAAAAAAGTATTTAAAAAAAAAAAGTACTGGTAATATTTTGAGGAAAAAAGTTCAACTGTGACAAGAAAGTAAATATGCCAATTAACAGGATTAAAGTCAAATATATTGTAAAAAGTGCTTTTGTTGTTTTTTTTTGTAGGAAAAACACATTGTGATAGAAGTTATTTTACAAGAACTGTGTAGAAATATTTTTAGAAATTATTTTAAGAAAAAAGTTTGGATTTTTTTAAAAGAAAAACGTATGCCATATTACATAAACAAAGTCAAATTTTTATATTGTTAAGTATTTTTTTGTTTTGTTTTTTAGAAAAATAAAGTTGCAACATTGCGGGAAAACTTTTTTGTCCAATATTTTTTGGGAATATATACATGTAGGAGAAACTGATATCCAAATTAGCCCTGAATGAATCACAATTAAAATATTGGTGGTTGACGAGCCTTTTGTGTGTTTGTGGGTTGCTATAGCTTCAAAGCCATTGAGAATGCAGCTGTCCGTGGTTTATTACTTTATTTATTATTATTATTATTTTAAGAGATGTCCGATAATATCGGGCTGCCAATATTATCAGCCGATAAATGCCTTAAAATGTAATATCGGAAATTGTCGGAATCGGTTTCAAAAAGTAAAATGTATGACTTTTTAAAACGCCACTGTGTACACGGACGTATGGGAGAAGTACAGAGCGCCAATAAACCTAAAAGGCACTGCTTTTGCGTGCCGGCCTAATCACATAATATCTACGGCTTTTCACACACACAAGTGAATGCAAGGCATACTTGATCAACAGCCATACAGGTCACACTGAGGGTGGCCGTATAAACAACTTTAACACTGTTAAAAATATGCGCCACACTGTGAACCCACACCAAACAAGAATGACGAACACATTTCTGGAGAACATCCGCACCGTAACACAACAGAACAAATACCCAGAACCCCTTGCAGCACTAAGTCTTCTTGGACGCTACAATATACACCCCCCGCTACCCCTTACCAAATTAACCCCTCCCCCCAAATTCCAAGCTGCTGTTTTGAGGCAGGCTTCACGGTGGGAGAGGGATTAGTGCATCTGCCTCACGATACGAAGGTCCTGAGCAGTCTTGGGTTCAATCCCAGGCTCGGGATCTTTCTGTATGGAGTTTGCATGTTCTCCCCGTGACTGCGTGGGTTCCCTGCGGGGAACTCCGGCTTCCTCCC